>NW_005871054.1:11652930-11655486 GCF_000147115.1 Myotis lucifugus | reverse complement strand
AGAGTAAAATGCCAGACCATTACTGAATCTTCCCCCTAATTAAATAAGGAGGTGGGGGAAGCCCACGTGGCCATCCAATATGGATGCCATTCCCCAAGAAAGCCACTTCTTCGCCTCATCTTCGCCATCTTTATCCTTTTTTCCAGCTAATGACTTAAAGCTTTTACAAATTCATAAATGAATCCGGGATTTCTGTGCACATGTAAAGGGAAAAGGCCAGTTTAAAAACGAGTGCGCATAGTTTTGAGCTGAACTTGACGTTTTGCTGTGTACAGAATAAAAACCCGAGACTGTTTTGGCCTTAAAAATGGCGGAGATGAACCTGAGAAAGAAATACAGGCGGTTTCCCAAGGTGATTCCAGCCCTGAGGCAAATACCACCAGGAAGTTGATAGTCAAGTTTACATGTGAATAACTATGGGTTTACTTCTTGACTTCCCCAGCAGGAAAATTGTGACCATTTTGAAATTTAGCAGCCATGCCAGGCTTATTGGCTGGAAACTTAAAACTTTTAAGTTTAAATCATCTAAAAATATTGAGATTTATAATACTAAAATGTTGATCTGAGTATTCCTAGTATGAAGTCTAGATGATAGATGTTAATCTATTAATTGAAAATGCCTTATATTTTATTTGAAATGTATCCTTAAATGTAAAAGTATTGATCTGAAAAATGCTAAGTATTTAATTTGCTACCTAAGATTTAAAGCTCTGAAAGTTTAAGGTCTCTTTTCTTGCCATTAAAAGGTTTAAAGCTACATCCTTTTTTAATGGAGGGAGGGCTAGACACGCCCTTCCCCTAGCATGCAAGGTAATCCAATTCCCACCAGCAGCCATCTTTTGGAATGTTAATTTGCATTTCAATGGCTACACCTTTTGCTAGCTGACCTTCCCAGAAAAGGTCAAGCGGCCAAAAGGTGGTTCCTTTGAAATCAGCTTTCCGCCAGAAGTCATTTTTTAATACCTACAAGTTTACTTCTCAGTTTCCCCGGGCAGAAAAAAACATGGGTTTAAAGTTAATTATTAGATTTTAAAATTTATTCTTAAAATATAAAAGTGTAGTTAATCAAAGAACTGCTAATATTTGACTTGTAAGCTCTGAAAGTTTAAAGTGCAAATTGAATCGGGAGAAATTAATTAAATATCTAAAGTATAACTTGTTTTTAAAAATAAAATGTGTTTTTCTCTTAAATAATTAGAAATTTAAAATATGTTACTTCTTGGTCTGATTTAAAAAATAGGATTAATTTTATGATCTCAACTGAAAATTTTTTAATACAAAAACCAGTTTAAATTTGATTGATATTCTTTAAGATAATTATAAAAGGTATAAACAGCTAATGAGATTTCTGTCTGTCTACAATATAATGTTGATCACCTATCTTTTAGGCATCTTGGTTTGCTGTCAAAAAACAGTGTAGACAGCCACCATTTTGAACTGCATGACTTGGCATCCGCCATGTCAGCCACATGGCCTGCCGCTCCCCTGGGGGTCGCCATCTTGAAACAGCAAAGGCCCCTCCCTCTGATTTAGTCAATCACAGAAGGAGTGTCTGCTCACTGAGGCAGGCTGGAATTTCAGGGGTGGAGCTTTAAGGTGGAGTTTTACTACAGAAATGCGAATGAGGTATAAAGTATGCTTGCCTCTCAGATTTATTTAATACTATTTTTAAGAAGATATTTTTAATGCTTAATAAAGTTAGCAATCACAGTCTTAATATAATTTAAGTGATATGATAGACCAATGTTTTGAGCAGTTGGCTTTATAAGGGCCAACAATAGAGCTTGTATTCCTTTAAAAGGCTAAGTCATTTTTCTAATCTCTTAAATCTAGAAAACCCTACTTTCCTTAAACTAAGGACAATTAAAGGTTATATGTTCCCTCCCTAAACAAAAGTTAAATAGCTTATGTCAAAGTATTTAAAAGGGACTGATAGCAGTAATCCAATTTCTGTGATCCCAACTGAAATTTTAAAACCAGTTTAAATTTAATTGATATCTCCTAATAATAATAAAAAATATATAATTTTTAAATCATATATGTATATATATATATATTTCATGGTCTTTTTAAGTTGGATTTCAAAACTATAACCAAGGAATGACTTTAAGAAATTTCACAGGCCCTGAAATGTTTTCAAAAGTTTATTTTCTCTTTTTAAAGGATTTTTTAATTTAACCAAATTTAATATACTTGAAATCACATGGAAAGCTTTATCAAATAAAAATTAATAAATATATATTTTAAGTTTTTGCCTCTAGAAAGGGCAAAACAAGTTATTTTGTTTAATATTTCTTAAAATACAGCAGGGGAATTTTAAGATGTAATTTGCAAATAACAAAAGCTCCTTGCTACTGCATTTCTAAAATTAGGCTGCAGGTGGGGCAGCGTTTGCCCCTTGTGAATCAGAAGTATACTAAATACTAAATTTCCTTGCTTTGTCTTTTTTAAAAAATACTTACTTAAATTACTATCCTTGTAAGCAATTGAATCCTAGTAAAAGGCACATTTTTCCTTTACCTGGGAGGGACAGCACGGCTATCCCAAGGTTAGAGG
>NW_005871054.1:11650344-11652024 GCF_000147115.1 Myotis lucifugus | reverse complement strand
CAGCTACTTTTTGGAATCTTCATTCTTACAAAACCCTTTGTTGTGAAATGTGCTCAGGTCCGGAAAGGAAGTGAGGGTCAGTGAGCAATGCCCCACCCCCACCCCCATGTGAACTCTGGGATAGCGGCTCCTTTTGAAAAATTCATCCTCATTTGCTCCTGGCTTAGGACTGGCTTATGATGACTGTTTCCTGGAGATTTCCAACCTGAACAGCAAGGAGCCCAGGCCCCAGCTCGTGCCCACACGGAGGGCAGAGATGGCTGTATTGCTTGCATGACTTTCTCTCTCCTGCAAGAGGCGGACAAAGGGAGTCAAAATACTGAGCTTGTGTGACCCTGGGCAAGTGTCTGCTTCCCTGAGTGTCAGTGTAGCAACTGAGGCAAGAACATGTGTTCTTACCGGAAAGTTTAGTACAAGTTACCAAGGCACATGCATACCCATTTGAAACAGACAGTATTATTATTATTTTTATATTTTTGCTTTTTTGCTCAAGATTTATTTTTCATGATCTACAGTTACTCAAGTGAACATTTTCTTTTAGTAAACTCTTTTGACTTAGAGCTGTTTATGGCCAATGTTACCATTCATTAAAAATGTTTCAATGCCGCAATGCATTTGTATTTTTCTTATTAAGCGTGGTTATCATACAGAGCTGACTCTGAATTACAGTGTAATCTCATAAAAGTAGTAAAGTGGAAAAAATTTGGCCTAGCTGTCAAAACCATTGAACATCTCCAAAGAGAAAATGAATCAAAAAGTCACATGTCGTTCCCACGACTAGTTTGTAGCAGATTTGTTCATCAGATTCCATTGTAACATTTTCTCACTGGGCTGTTGTGAGGAGGATTCAATGAGAATATCAAGTTTTTGGTGTCCAGTAGGCATCTAGCAAATTAAAGTTATACTAGAGGCCCAGTGCACAAGACCTCGTGCACTCTGCGGGAGGTGGCTGGCGGCCGATCAAGGGACGGCCTGGGTGGCGAGCAGCCTGCCCCGCCCCCCATAGCACCACTGCCGCTGGTGGCCTCCCTCTGTGGGAGGCAACTGGGCAGGCGATCAGGAGATGGCGCCAGCCCCCCTTCGCCCCACCGCTGGTCGCCCCCCCACCCCACCCCATCGCCGTCCCCTCCCTCTGCCCGCCGGCATGCACCTTCGCTGAAAGCAATGTATGATACACTCTGTGTAACCCCTAAAAAGAGAAAGGTGAAAAGCCCCCTCCTTTCGCACCCTGGAAGCCAGCGTAGCAGAGAAAGTGGGTCTCACTGCGAAGATGCACCTGCGTTATAAATAAAGGGATCTGGGCCTTCGTAGGACGGGCGCACTATCCTACTTCTCTCTCGAGCTTGAGGTGACTCGACACCCAGCATTAGACTCCTGGATAGACTAAAGGATATAGCTACCAGACCCAGGGGGGAGCCAACAAGAGACAATGTGATATAACATTGTTTGCAGCCCAGAAAACTACGGGGCGCAGGGAGAAAAGTGCTTTCAGACAGATATATAGTCGCTGTCTGCGGGCTGGAGATCGCACCAACATTATGATCTAGGAAAAATTCACTAAAGCTCTCAGCCCGTGCGCACGTAAAGAAACATACACGGCTCGCTGCAGCAGCATATGACATTATATATACTGTTGCTCCAAAAGAAATTATTGGTGATGTGGCGACTGCACCCTGCACC
>NW_005871054.1:11645584-11649548 GCF_000147115.1 Myotis lucifugus | reverse complement strand
TCTCTTTTTCTAGGGAGTTTGATTTTTTTTTTTTTTTAGATTCTACATTTGTGAGATCTTTCAGTATTTTTTTTCTCTGTCTGACTTATTTCACTTAGCATAATGCCCTCAAGGTCCATTCGTGTTGTCACACATGGCAGGATCTCCTTTTTTATGGCCGAATAGTATTTCATTTGTGTGTGTGTGTGTGTGTGTGTGTGTGTGTGTGTGACATCTTTATTCATTCATCTGATGATGGACACTTAGATTGTTTCCATGTCTCCTTGGGGTGCAGGGTGGCAGGAACCTTTAGTATCTTCACTTACTGGATCACCACTTAAAAATTAAAGTGTGTTGAATTTGTCAAAAAGTATTATGTCACTTGGAGTCCAGTGGGGGAGTCAGCAGCATGGAACTGTGGTTCGTGGCAAAGCTTTACAGGAAAATCTCAGGTCCGGGAAGAATTCTTCCAGGAGGAGGTCAGCTGGTGGGGGGAGGGGGGTTGGGGGGGGGTGGACAGGGCAGAGTGTCAGGCGGAGGAAGCCACATACTGGCACACAGGGCAGCCCAGGAACTGAGAGGCCATGCTGACTGGACTGCAGGGAACATGGGAGAGTGGTCAGGGTGAGATGGAGGAGAGAGGAGGGGGCGGATTGTGCAGGCCTTGCCGGCCATGACCAGGATCTGTTCCTTACCCTAAAAGCCACAGGGAGCCATCAAAGTTTCCCACTCTCACTGAAGAGTGTACTTAGGCAGCCAATAGCAGGATCCAAGAGAGACCCCCCTTTGTCATCCTCTCTCTCAAGTCCTGTGTCTTCCGATGCCTTGGTCACGGAGCAGAAACACGGCCTGGAAGCCACTGGTCTCTCAGCACATGGCCAAACGGAGCCAGAGGGCCGGGAATCCGCTCCTGCGGTTGGCTGAGCACATGGTTGGGAGCAGTCCCACCTCTCTGCAGGCTTCTCCACCACCGAGGCTTCTGAAAGCCGTACCTCCCGGCCCCAGGGCTGGTCGCTGGAGGGCCCCTCTTGTGTCCCAGGGAAGCCGGGCCAGGAAGGGCTGCTCCACTCCTGCTCCGCCCGCCCCGGACGAAGAAGGGGCTGCACCCAGTGGAGAGGGGTGACTCGCCTCCGCCTCCGTTCCCAGCCACCAAGAAGGATCCACACCCAAACTCTGAGCTCAGGGAAACACAGGATGTTCCAACAGGTCCGGTAGGACGACTTAGTAATTTTCCAGTTACTAATTTGCCGTACCTGTTCTGTTCAGACCGGCTAATTGTTTCCGCAAAAAGACTCAGGTGTCCTGGGGCGAGGTCGCCAGAGACGTGCCTGAAAAATTACAAACACTGGTCCTGGGCGTGCCAAGACGGAACCTGCTACTCAGACTGAGCGGCTGATTTTATCTTTCCGAAGCAAATTCGGGGAGGGCGCGCCCCCTGCTGGTCACCTGAGGCTATCCCAGGGAGAAAGAACCATTCTGCTGAGTGAGCGGTTCCTCTGGCAGGAGAATAAATGAGAATAGGCGCGGTTTGTGGAAAGTACTCAGGGGGGCACATGAATCCTTATTTCTCAATAAGTATTTGTTGGTTGCAATATGAAATTAAAGTGATTAGTATAATCCATTCGTAATCATGATCTTGGAAAGCGTGAATTTAATCAAGAGTGAAAAATCTGCCAAAGCAGAAAAATAGCAGGGAGAATTGATTTCTGGTCTAATAAGGAAAGAGAACATAACGTTGAGAGCTCCCATATACTTTCTGCTTACACATTCTGGGCATTATGTTCTCTCTTTGTTTGTATGGGGCAGTTCAATATTTTTTATTACAAAAATTTCCAAATATACACAAAAACAGAGATAAAACTCATAAATCCCCATATACTTACCACCTAGATTCTGGAGTTATCAACATTTTATCACTCTCACTTTATATATACCACTAATTTTTTAGTTTCTCTTTTCCCTTAAATTTTTATAACCCAGATGTTATGTCACTTTGCTCTAAATACTGTACTATACTTCAGAATACATTTCTAAAAACTGGGCATTTTTTTATAACCACATACCATTATCACACTAAAAATTTATAATCTCTTTAAGGCATCCATCTCCATCTTTCCCCCCTCTCCTCCTTTCCTCTGAACTTATATACAGGGTGTAGCAAAAATAGATTTCAGCTGTGAGTATGCAAAACAGCGTTTATTATTGCATTATAATTTATTGATTATTAAATTATTTTCCATATGAAAAACTGTAAGCCTACTTTTGCCCTGGATAATGAAATGCACAGGAATTAAGCATCCAGTTTGGTGAGTATTAATAAATGCATCTGCTAGGTAACCCACACCCTTATCAAGATAGAAAACGTTTCCATCACATCAGAAACTTTCCTCCTATGCCTTCACCCCCACTCTGATTTCTTTCGCCATAGATAAATCTTGCCTGTTCTAGAATTTTATATAAAATAGAAACATACAGTACGTACCTCTTTGTGAATAGCTTCTCGTGCTCAGCACAATGATTTTTGAGGTTCATCCACATTGTTGCACGTTCCTTTTATTGAGTTGAATCCCATTGTGTTGCTGGACATTCGAATTGTTCCCAATTTGGGATATTATGAAAAAAGCTGCTATGAACATTTTTGTATGAATTTTTACGTGGACATGTGTTTTCATTTCCCTTGGGTAAATACCCCTGTGTAGAATAACTGCTCACAGTGAATGTGCATATTTAACTTTGTAAGAAAACCCCAAGTCTCTTCTCATAAGCACTCCTTGCTCTTCCACTTTTTCAGTTGTCCCTAGTTCTACATTCTGCATTTGTCCCTCAGCTTCCTTGTAGTGTCTCTTAACTGGTCCCTTTAACCCTGGGTTTCCTATAAACTAGTTTGCTCTAAAACCTGGATGAGATTCAGTTTAAATACTTTGGCAAGAATGCATCAGAAGTGGTGCTCTGTAGTTCATCCCCTACTCTTAGTTAAGATGCTATGAGTGATCAGTGGATCCAGGGGGTGGCAGCCTCATCCCCCTCCTGCTGTAAACTTCCCCACCAACCTTTCATCTAATGGTTTCAAATAATCTTTGCCTTGAAAGGCTAAATAAGACACAGTTCTCGCCATAAAGATGTATCAGTCTAGTTGAGGGCACATGTCTAAATATGGTATAACTAGAGGCCCTGTGCACGAAAATACATACACTGGGGGGAAGAGGGGTCCCTCAGCCTGGCCTGCCCCCTCTCACAGTCCAGGAGCCCTCAGGGGATGGCCTACTGATGGCTTAGGCTCGCTCCTCGCAAGGAGCGGGCCTAAGCAGCAGTCTGGCCTCCCTCTGCGGGAGGCGACTGGGCCAATCAGGGGAAGGCACCGTCCCCATCACTTTTCTGCTGCTGCTGCTGCTGCCACTGTCAGCAGCTGCAGCTGCCTGCCCTCGGCCCTCGCAGCCACTGCGGTTTTATCTGGAAGGACACCCGGAAGATGTCTGGTCTATCTGGTCTAATTAGCATATTACTCTTTTATTAGTATAAATAGGCAATTCACAATTTAAAGAAAATTAAAGGACCTGGATTCTAGTGCCAATAATGGTTCAGATTTTTGCAATGCTTAAGGATATCAGAGAGAGGAAAAAGAAGGAGTTAACATAGAGAAGCATTTGTGCAGGTGGTGGGGAGCAGGGAAGCCCTGTAGAGCAAGAAAGGGGGTGTGCATAGAGACAGAGGCGTGCTGGGGAAACTGATTGAAAATCACAACCAGAGAAGCAGAGTGTGAGAAAGGTAAGCGGGGCCCAGGTGTTTTCCTATGGAACTAAGAATTTATTATGTTTCTAATTTATGAAGCTATCAATTTGTGGCAAGGAGAGGTGCCTGGAGTCAGGGAGGACAGTTAGGAGACCAGTTGCCTGTGGGGAGGCCTGGTGATTGCTACTGTTTGTAGAGCTGTGGAAAAAGGCGACACAGCCTGTCCTCTTACAGAGTCAGAGAGACCCGGGGCCTC
>NW_005871054.1:11601051-11645484 GCF_000147115.1 Myotis lucifugus | reverse complement strand
TTTAGAATGCAGTGGGTTAGAGCCATGGTGGAGAGAGGAACAGGGCATTATGGGAGTACAGAAGAGGGCTGCCCAAGCCCATCTGGTGAGGTCACAGAAGGTGGCTATTCCTCTTTCGGTCTTTCAGTGAACTGTCTGCATACACAGGCCAATCCTGAAAGCAGCAGCAGCTTCAACCATGGAGGGTATCCAAATCAGTAGTTCATCAGGCATTTCTAATCCCCTTTGATGGCACTGGACAAGGTAGTTGGCATATCTTTAAATGCCTGAATAGGGGGTGGCTGTGACTCTTGTATGTCTTCATGTGATCCCATGTCTTGTTTCTTTGGCCATCACCCCTGGAGCTTCTGATGGTTGCCAGGTTTCAGTTGGAAAAGATGAAAAAGTTCTAGAGATGGAGGGTGGTGATGATTGCACAACAAGGGGAATCTACTTAATGCAATTTAACTATGTAGGAAAAATGATAAATTTTATGTTAGGCATGTTTTACTACACACACACACACACACACACACACACACACACACACATACTGAGGATGCCCATACTGTAGAATTCAGCAGTGGACTGCCAGAAATGTTCAAGTTAAATCTTTACTTTCCACCTCTTCTACCTCTCCCCAACCCCCTGCGGAAAGGCCAGACTTAAAAGCCAGTACATCCTGTCCTCCCATATCTAGTTTTATCACCCATTGTTCTTCAATACACATCCTTTGTTTTACAGGCAGTTTACAGGGCAACACTCCAATAGAAAGGGCAAAATCAGGATGCAGGAGCAGAAGAATGGAGAAAGAGAAGGCTCCATGCTTAAGAAAATGCAACTCTTTAATAGCAAAGTGTAATAATAGGTTATCAAGATGATCAATATGAACATGTTGCTCCTGCCCCTTTCCCTTTAAACAGCTCTAATGGCATCTGTTTCATGAAGGGACAAGTCCAAACAAACATCAAGGAGTACAATGCACCCTTTGGCTTCCTCCCCCCTAATCCAGGACTCATTCACCTTCTGATCATTTAGGCTGAGTGGTAACGGGATTCCCACATGTGGCACTTAACAGAGAAAACTCAGTCTACAGTAGAGAGGAAGGACCTGGGTTCTAGTTCTGCTTCTGCAATGTCTGCCTTGTGACTTGGACAAGGTATGTCAGGGCTGTGTGCCTAACCCATCATTCATGTGTCTCGCTGCCACTGAGATAGGCAAAGCACGAGGGTACAGCCGGAGGAAGGAGTTACAAAACCTCCAACTCCAGAATTTCTATTTTTAGTAGAGTTCCTCAAACTTACAAATCTACAGATTTTGCCTCACTGAGTACTCATTACAAAACCTGAACTTGGGAGCTAGCTGCTCAAGAGAAAATCATGTGGTGGAAAGTCCCCCCACCCCCTTTCTTTTAACTTCATGGTAGAGTGATAGGCTTTTCCCACTGAGTTAAAAATATAAACAACAAGGACAATATACCAAATTGCCTTCTTTAACCCTTTTCTTATATAAACGCTATTTGTTGTCCATTATCTCAGTAATCCAGAGTGGTGACCAGCCTTGGGGATTGTGAAACCAGGCCAGAGAAAATCTTTACTTAGTTATCTTTTTTAAAAAAACAAACATATTTTTATTGATTTCAGAGAGGAAGGGAGAGGAAGAGAGATATAGAAACATGAAATATGAGAGAGAATCATTGATCAACTACCTCCTGCACACCCCACACTGGGGATCCAGCCCACACCTCGGGCATGTGCCCTGACCGAGAATCGAACTGTGACCTCCTGGTTCATAGGTCGACGCTCAACCACTGAGCCAGGGCGGCTGGGCTTTACTTAGTTATGTTACTGGTTGAGTGGGGAGATGCTGGTGGGGCTAGCTGGTCTTCTGACGTCACTGTGGTAGCTGCTACATACCCACAGGTTATTATGAAGTAGAATGTACGATTTCAGGAGATAGAGCTTTGAAGGTTGAAAAAAGTTCTTGATTTTCAGATGTATGTAAATATGGAAAACACGCAACTCTATTGTACCACGAAATAATACTCACTCAGAGACTGATGTTAACATAAAAAACCACTGAAACCTGTAAAGAATTTTTGTGAGTTTATTTGAGCCAAAATGTCAACATATGCCGGGAAGCAGAACCTCAAGGAATTGAGATAATGCTCCGGAAAATGGTGGGTTACATCTGTATTTATACATTGCAATCAAAGGAAAGGGACGTAGTGAGTTACATGAAATCCATTGGTGATAGACTAGAGAGGCGGGAGAAAGCAAAGGAGGGGGGGGGGGGGGCTGGGATTGGATAAAAAGTAGAATGATGGACACATACTTAGGTGGGTGCAGGAACAATTAACATGATAATGAAGGAATTTATAGTATCTGTCCTGGCGCCCAGCATATTTGGTTGTGCCCCAGGGGGTCCAGAAAAAAGGGAAGTTACAAGTTACCCAGACACTTCAAGGGTATGTTATCATAGATGCAAAAAGACAGATAGGCTCAGTTAAGGTAAAGGTTGACCTTGTCAGTGAAGATACCAGCCTAGGACATAACTGCCCACCATAACTGCTTTTAGTTAAAGTTTAATTTCAGACCATCCTTTGTGGTTACTTTAGGTCTCTGAGTTTGCAAGACTGCCATGCAGGCCTACCCTGAGCTTGTCAGGTCAGCATGTGGCCCCTTTTGTCCACACAGACAATATCCTCTAAGTAACCCAATGGTGTAATTGATGACTGTGTGTGACCACAGGAAGTTCCACACTGTTCTCTATGTACATAGAGTTGATTCCCACTATCTGCAGTAGTGTTCTATCAAATCACCACAAACACTGAATTAGCGGATAATATTGCTCCCAGGGAAAATAAAGGGGGAGGTTCCTGCAAGCCCCACTCAACTGATCAATACATTATTTTAGGTGTGCTTCTGTTTAAAAGACACCTTATTTAATATATATTGTTGATTCGTCAACATTGAACTAATAGTCAACAGTTCTGTTCTCCATCATTATTCCTTCACCCTGCACAAGGAAGTCCTCAAGTCTTGTTTCATCCAGATCTTTTATTGTTCAGGATGGAGTATGAGTGCTACACTCCAAAACTTTTTCTTGCTTGTGCTGTGTGATCATAATTGACTCATCCTATGCGTAGATGTGTAGAGAAAATGGAGCTTTTCCCTTTTCTGTGACAGATCTGGTCTTCCCCAACCTCCTCTCCATTTGAAAGGGAAAGCCTAATTCATCAGTTAATAATTTCCCAGTCTTTTCAGTCAAAACAGTTTTCTTTTAGTTTACAACAGCCCCTCCTTTCAGAAAAGGCTCATTTGTTCTGAGTGTTGTCCTCTCCCTCTCAGGGGAGCGTGGGAGTGGGGAGCGGACACTGCAGCTTTGCTTAACCTGCCACAGAAGCCTTCATCTGAGGAAAGCGCGATCCAGACTCTCGCGGTTTGGTCATCACCTAGGGGTTCTCCCAGCGGACCTCCCTGTCCTATGTGCCTGAGACCTCATGCCAGAACTGACTGACTCAGGGATGTACCTCACCCAAGGTGGGCCAGCGGGGACCTTCCTTGGGTTTTTTCCCCAAACTGGAACTAAGCAACCTAGTTGCTCTCTGCAGGTAAAATGGTGAGATGAGAGGCTCAGGACCTGGGTGCTGTGTGCTCACTACCCAGCAGAAGTAGAGGCAGCCTGGCTCAGACAACACAGACAGAGGATGGATGTTGCAGAAGCATTATGATCCTTGGTCCAAGCTGTACTTGAGGTCCTGCAGCTCCTCTTGAATTCCCCCCCTTTGAGTGCAATCTAGTGTCAGTTTCTGACACCTGCAACTAAAAAAAGAAAAATCCTAAAGCTATGTTGTTATTTGTGTGTGTGTGTGTTTTTTGTTTTTTGTTTTTTAAATATGCTCTCTCCCTCTGCCCCGCTCACACACACATTGAGGATGGAGCCCACAACCGATTCCTGACTGGGAATCGAACTGGTGACCCTTTGGTGCACAGGACAATGCTCAACCAACTGAGGCACAACAGCCAGGGCTACAGTATGTTTTTAAATGCTTTAATAATCATCACAGAACTTGCATATTTACAATAACTCCAAGCTACTTTAAGTTACACCACTCCCCACAGGTATACTATGTTTATAGGTTGGCAATTATTGCTGGAAAGTATATGAGACAATCAAGATTTTTAAAAAAAATTTTGTTATTGTGAAATGTAACACCCATACAAAGAAGTGCACAAGCAAAAATGTATCCCATGAGGAATTGTCACAAAATTAACACCTGTATAACTATCACATAGAATTAGAATATTGCCATCACCTCTGAAGCCCAATAGTTGCTTCCCTCTTCCCTCCAAAACGTAATCAAGCTCCTGACTTTATGGTTATCACTTCCTTATTTTTCTTTCTAGTTTTTTTAAAAATATATATTTTATTGATTTTTTACAGAGAGGAAGGGAGAGAGATAGAGAGTTAGAAACATCGATGAGAGAGAAACATCAATCAGCTGCCTCCTGCACATCTCCTACTGGGGATGTGCCCGCAACCAAGGTACATGCCCTTGACCAGAATCGAACCTGGGACCCCTCAGTCCGCAGGCCGACGCTCTACCCACTGAGCCAAACCGGTTTTGGCTCTTTCTAGTTTTATTACCCAAGCATGCACCCCTAAACACTATAGTTGAATCCTGCCCTTTTTTTGAACGTTATATAAACAAAGTCATACAATATAATTGTTTTTGGATCTGGCTTCTTTTGTTCTGAATTTGATTTATCTGTAGTTCAGTTTTATAACATTGCTGTTTAGTATTCCATAATATGAATGTTCAATCTTTATTCTGTTGATAGACATTTTTTTGGCTTTTATGAATAATACTGCTATGAATATTCTTGGTGCACACATTTTTTTTAAGTGTATGTGTAAGAGTAGACTTGCTAGATCATGAATATGTGTCTTTTCAGGTGAGTCAACATGCCAAATTCTTTTCCTAAGTGATTGTTCCAGTTTACATTCCGACCAACATTTTAGGAGAGTTGATCTTGTTCCATATCATCACCACACTTGTCAGTCTTTTTAATTTTAGCCATTTGTGTGGGTGTGCATGGTTTCTTATTGTGGCTTTAATTTCACTTCCTCCTGATTACTAATGAAACTGAACACCCTTTTGTACATTTAATGGCCGTTTGTATATCTTCTCTTGTGAAATTCCTGTGAAGTTTATTGCCCATTTTTCTATTTGGTTGCCTTTCTCCTTACTGATTTGTAAGAGCTCTTTATATACTTAGATGAGACCACTGTTGGATATCTATGTGGCAAGCATCTTCTCCCACTCTGCCTTCCCTTTTCACTCACCTAATGGTGTCTTTGAGGAAGAGAGTCTTAACTTTAATGTATTCAGACATCAACTGGGATTTGAAAATAATGTATCTGACAGAATAACTAGATTAAGCAAGGTAAAATAAATTTCTCAACTCAGTAAAATGAGCTTACACAGACTCTATAGCCAAAGTTGCACATTCTTTCTTTGGAATGTTATTTCTGAGATATTTATAATGGGATTTTCAATCATTTTATTTTTATATGATTAAAAATCCCATTACATTACAAACCACAGAAATATGCATATAATATTTAATTTCACTGCTTGGTGGTTCTATGGAAAAAAAATAGCAATAAAACTATTGTTCTTAAAGTTTTCTGAATAATAGGATATGGCTACTAATTAGCAAATAGAAAAATATAAACATGTTAAAATATTTTGAATCCTCTTATACATCACAGTGGCTGCAAAATGCATACAAGCTCAGCTTTCACTATAAAATCCCAGGCATATTCATAGCCAAACAAGAAACCAGGAAAGCACAAATAGTTTTTTTATCTATAGAAAATGTCAAGCATTCTAATGGCTGATATAACTAACATCCCTCGATCTACTACCTAGATAATAAATGTTAACATCCTGCTGTATTTACTTTAAAATTAAATAAAAAATCAAGTTATGCTCCTTTGTTCTCCTATTCCATTCCTCTTTCTCCTTTTCTCACTAGAAGTGGCCACTTTCCAGAATTTGATGTGTACCCTTCCCGTTCTTGTTTCTCTATTTTTAACACATGTTCATGTGTTCATGAACAATACTGCTTAGTGCTTTTTAAATATATCTGTTCATACTATAGTAGACTGCAATTTGATTTTAAATAATGCTTTGTCATGTTGACAGATACACAGATCTAGGTCATCAGTTTTAACCGCCGTGTTGCAATGTATGGCAAACATATACTGAGTTTATTTCATTCCTCTATCAATGAACATTTCTGCGTAGCAATAAATGCAATGCTAGAATAACATCTAAGACATAATAGGGCCTCAAAAATTATTTAATAAATGAGCAGAGGCAGGCTTTTAATTCAAGCACAAGCGGCCTAAATGTCAGACCGACTACTGCTTGTTTCCTTCTCCAGCTGTTTGTCGTTACCGTCCGCCCTATGTGCACGCGTGGCGGGCGTCACGCCTGAGCCTTTTCACAGCTTTCACCCGCCCCCCGAATACGGCTCGGCCGGGTGTGCGCCTGGGGGCAGCGGACGGAATGGGTAGCGAGAACACAAAGAATTTCCAATGTCAAAACATAAGACAGTAAAGGTTTGTCTGGGGTAGAGCAGGGGAGCGTGGCAGCAGCAATTGTCATACATTTGGGGGAGGTCTGAGAGTTTACAATGCAAGGCATGTCCGGTGCTACCACACCCGGACACAGAGATAGCGGAATACAGAAGCCTTTCTCCGGGAGCCGCTCTCCAAAGCTGTAACCAGCAAATGCCAGACGGTTGCCATGGGAAACAGCGGGGGAGGGGACAGGGGGTCGGCCAGAATTCTTAATAGGCTTAGAATGTTTCTTCTTCCGGTCTTCGGCTCTTCGCAGCCGCCGCCCTCTCCTCGGTCCCCCGCCCATTCTGTGTCCTCTCGTCGTTCTCTTCCCCTCTGGACTCTCCGTCTCCGTTCGAAGTCGCCATCTTGGACCATGCGTCAAGATGGCGCCCCCTGGTCCTAGGGGCCGAACCCCGGCGAGCCAGCGAGGCTGCGCGCGCATGTGCTCGGCCGCGGGAGGGTGGGGCGGTGACGTTAAGACGTGGCCCCGCCTCCGGCGGTCGCCCCGCCCCTGGGCGAACCCGGAAGTGGAGGAGGAGGAGGAGGAGGAGGAGGAGGAGGCGCGGTGTTGGCCAAGCGGACAGGCGCTGGCGGAGCCCTACACGGGAGCGTGTGGGGGGTTGGGGGTGGGAGGCGGGGCTGAGCGGCCCGGGCAGCCTGGCCTGGACGGGGCGGGGGAGGCCATGGCCTCCGCAGAGTTGCAGGGGAAGTACCAGAAGCTGGCTCAGGAGTACTCGAAGGTACCCATCATGGGCGGGGATTAGGGGGTCCCCGGCCCTGCGGCCTCGGGTTGCCTTGACTTGTCGGGAGTGGGGGTACCGCGGAGGGGTCACGCGAGCGCACCCCACCTCTCTCCTTCGCCTCATCTGTCCACGATTACCGAGCCTCCACCTGCAGCTCCCGGGAGATGGAGCGGGGCGGTGTCTGGGTCGTGTGGCTTCTGCGGGGAGGAGCAGGAGTTTGATTCTTCCTTTTAACTGAACTAGCGGGCTTGGGACTGGGTGTCAGAAATCCTGTCTTCTGCCTGCGGTGCTGGCCGGAGGGTGCTGCTTCCTCAATGGTCCCAGCCCAGTGATGGGGATGATCAAGCTTTCTCCCTTTCCGCAGGGATAACATGAGGATGAAGAGCTATATCTGCCCCCATTCAATTCGGGAGGGAAAGTAGAGTCATGCGTGTAAACTGCCTCACCCGGCATGGTGGTTACTATATATTCAGTGATTTAGCAAGATGTGTGGAAGTGATTTTGAAAGCTTGAATCCCGGGACTGTGCCCTTTCCTCTCTTTTCTCTCAGTCACCTGGAGTGGGGCAGGGCACCCAGCAGGTGTTCAGTACATGTTGAAATGTGCCTTTTGTCGTATTTATGGTATAAGTCTTTTAAATGATGGGAACCCTTTCCTTGGGAAAGGGCCGCTTCTGGGGAGGGCGTTTCTGCTTTAAGAATATTCTAATGAAGTTATAAAAGCGGAATCTTACATCTATGGAAATCGATTTAATAGTCATTAAGCTTAGTGTTCCATGGTCGTGGCATTCATGGTGGCATTGGAAAGACTTAGGCACCTTTTTACAATTCGGAGAAACCGAGACACATTTATTTCTTACGATTTCATTTAACAAATATTCAGCAAGGTGAAATGAAAAAATAAAACCCATGCCTAAACATACACACTGGTCTTTTCACCATCCAATGGGGGGAGCCTTTTGAGATACTACACTTACTCCAGCAGTGCTACTGTTGGCATTTCTGTTAGAAATTGTCCTGAGCGCCTGTGGCACAATGTCAGTGATGACAGTTTTCATCCTTTGAAGGAATATTTTCTTGTTTGAAAGGGCCAGAAGTTGCTTGGACCAAATCCATATGATGAAGTGGGATGGGTGGAGGATGGCAATAGGACACAAACTTGACTCCGCTATTTTGGGGAAAGATGTTTCATGAGTATGAAGTAAGGGGACTGGTTTTCTTCTCCAGAGAGTAAACAAGCTCAGAAGGCAGTTCCCAAAAATGTTTTGGGCAATGACTGCATTGCTGAAAAATTGTAGAAACTCCCAAAGAAAGTCATAAAAACTTTGAAATAGTTTGTTCTTTTGGACATTTAAGCTATTTCATTCAACAGACACTATGTGCCCCCAGCAAACAGTCTGCCAGAGTTGGTTGAGTGAGGCAGAGTTCCAGCTTAAGGAGATCCCTTTAATAGAATGTTCAAACGTTGTACGTAATTATAATACACTATGACAAGTGGTAGTTCAGTGGGTGCACAGAAGAGATGGAGGGTGAGGGTAGAAGTTATGAGATTGGGGAGTAGGGAAGAGGGAGGGAAGGATGGCAGCATTCCAGGCAAAGGGGCAAGGCTATGTTCGCTGACATGAAAGCACACGAAGTTGCATGACAGAGAGTGGTGAAATGTGGTTGGAGAGGTAATTTGGACCCAATCATGAAGGGTTGTGGATGTCAGATAAGAAGTCTGAACCTTAGTTTTTGAGTAATGGAGAAACATCAAAGGTTTTTAAACAGGGGCATAATATCACTTTCAGGAAGGAAAGGTAACTATTTGGAGAATGGATTAAGTAGGGAAAGATTGGTGAAAAGAAGACCAGATTGTAGGCTGTTGGAATAGTTTGAGGGAGAGTAATATAGAGTTAAATAAAGATAGTGACAGTTGAGATGAAGAGGGGGCCTAGATTTAGGAATGATGGTTAAAAAAATACTTTTTAGCTTACTTCTTTGCTGAGTGACAGCTTTTTGCATAGCACTAAACTTATGACGGATATGAAGACTGTATGAGGTGCTCATCCTTGTGTCTCATTCATTCTGTGGGACATGGTAAATGAGGGAAGAAGACTGAGGGTTGACCCTGAAGTTCTGAGATGAGGGAACATGACTGCCACTGACAGAGGAGGGTGGGCAGAAAGGCCAGCCAATTTGAAATGAAGGGGTGGATTAAAGTTTAGATGCAATCATAGAATTTTTGGGCTGGAAGGCACGTTAAAGTTATCTTATTTATATGTAGTTTGAGGTGATTGATGTTGGGGTAATTGGAGAAAATTTCTAGTGGAGATGGACTGGCTAAAAGTCCGGACAAAGGCCAGGACTTTTGGAATAATTCCCATAAAGACGATAGCTGAACTATAAGAGTGAATCAGGGTAGAATACTTTAGGTAGATTCTTTGGGGGAACATCTGTGGGAAGGTCGTGACAGGAAGAGGAGATGCTAAGAAGACTAACAGGTCTGCCAGACTTGAGGTATTCTCTCCTATTGGGCCAGACCATTTTTCATCCTTTTAATTTTAATGGGAAGAACTCAGTTTTAGATTTTATTTAATTTCAGAACACAAGAGAACAGAGATTGGTCTAAAGATTTCATTTGTTTTTTTATTTCCTGTCAATTCTAGTGCCAAGCAATTTCTAGATAAAATCTATGCTATCTTCAACCTTGTTCCTATGGAAGGGGTATTCTATCTTGTTATTACCTTCCCTGGTGGAGAAATTGTGGGCTGATGTTGAAATCCAGTTAGTTTACAAAGAAGAAAAAAAAAAAAAGATTTCCTCTTATTCTGTAGAAGGAAGCCTCCATATCAAGAGAGGAACAAACAAGATTCCTAATCCAAGGACATTTACAGAATCTTCTCATTCTTATATAAGTTAGATCTCAGCCTGTGTTCCTGGAAGGAGCCCATTGCTTACTTAAGAATCATGGTCATAATTGTCTTTCCTCTTGAGAAGAAAAAAACAGTCTGAGGAGCTCCCATTAAAGAGATTGAGAGTTTAGTTAGATTAAAGATGAACCGTGGAGGCCAAAGCAGATGAGAATTGCTGAGGCAGACAGGATGCTAAAACAACGTAAAAGTGGACATTAAGACCTTAGTGGTTTGGGCAATTAAGAGAGCATCACTGGAAACTTTTAAAATTTCGGGTTTTATAGAGTTTAGTGGAGGAGAAAGATGTGTAGAAGCTGATTTTCAGAGGTTTCTGAAGTTAACAGGTGGAGGCTACCTCTTTGAGGTGTGAGGGAAAGCTAATCAAAGCCTTAGTTGCTGCACCGTTGAAGAATCAAAGACCATTTCTTGGTGTTTCTTCCATGGCCTGCTGTGCTTCTGAGGCTCTGGTATATCTCATCATGGATTTCAGTCTGCTTTCTTTGCAGGGGCTCCTGCACTCTTGCCTGGTACCATGTTATGTGTGTAAGCAAGTTACAAGTTCTGTCTTTCCCAAGTTTGTGTTCCTCTGGGTCAGTAGTTCTCAAAGTGCAGCCCTTGGATCAGCATTCTTAGAGCTGGGAAAGATTAGAAATACAAATTTTTGGGTCAACCCTGAACTCACTGAATCTGAAACTGGTGGTCAGACCCAGCAGTCTGTGTTGTAACAGACCTCTCCGGTGATTTGGATGCACACCAGAGTTTGAGAACTGTTGTTCAAGGAATGATAGCATTATGATCTTTTAAAAATTCTTTTCGAGGCAATTAGCAACCAGTGGGAAAACCAAACATCCATTATTTCTTGAACAGTTTTTTTGGCAATTGATGCTTCTTTTAGTTACGCAGGATATTGTCTTTAGGAAATTTACAGACTTATGCTGTTAGTATAGAGCTACTCATATTGGGAAAAGATCAGTTGTGATTCTGTGTGTTTGCTTTCCAGAGAGTGGGGCCTGGAAACCTGATTAATTGACTCTTCCTCTAAGAGAAACAGACTCAGGAGCTGGACTGGATTAAAATCAAATATCAACTTGCTTTTCCCCACCCTGAGGTGTAGGGTTGACTACTAAAGTTGGATTGGAAGACAGCTTTGTTTGTGTTTAGTGTTATCCGATGGAGCTTTCCACAAGAATGAAAATGCTGTACAGTAGGGTAACCACTAGCCATGTGGGGGTGTTGAGCACTTGAAATGTGGCTAGTGCCATTGAACTCAGTTTTAGATTTTATTTAATTTCAAATAATTTAGGTAGGCACATGTTGGACAATGACAGCTTAGGCCCTAGATTAGAGCATCACAGATGTGAAAATCTATGTGACTCACCTGAAGACCTTGCTAAATTGCTGATTCTGGTTTGGTAAGTCTGGGGTGGGGCCTCAGGTTCTGCTCTGAAAGGAATTTTAGGGGATTATCAAGGCTTGAGTTACTGTAGCTGGGGTCTGCAAATGACTTTAGTATTCTGAAGCTGCAAATGAAGGTTTTGGTAAAGCTTAGGAATGGGCTCCAGGTTGTCTATTGCACACATTCACTTGTAAGGAAAAAAAGCTATATGTTTAAAGATTGTTTTTATAGGGTTGTACAACATGTATAAGTCTTAAAATGCCCACTGTATGAAAATAGCTATGTGAGAGTGGTTCTGACACAGACGATAGTTGAGGATTAGATGAGAAATGCATATAGATGATTGTCTCTCTTTCCCCACAAACTCTTCCAAAAGCTTGTGATTGTAGATAGTAAATCCCGAATCTTGGGCCAGTTATCTCACCACAGGTTGTCAAAGTGGCATGAGAGAGATCAGCACTACATTCTCTGTCCTTGGAAAAACAGCTCTGTGATAAGCCTGACTCAGGCCTGGCTGTTCCAGAACCAAAGTTACCTAGAACAGGTCCAAACACTGGTCATTGCAGAGTTAGCTCAGGGATTTTGAGACTGCTTGGTGTCTAATAGGAGCTTGAGGTTCAAATCGTTTGGAGAAGGGTCTTAGGGACTGTTAGAGTAATGACAGTCTCTTATAATTGTATAATGCATTACATTTAAACACCATTTACATACAGTATTTAATTGTTTAAAAATATGAGTGCCTTCTCTATTCCTAGCATTGATCTTTCATTGTAGTCTGGAGATACAAGGAATTATACTATAGTCTCTACCATGAAGGACAGTTTAGTTGGCAGATGGGAGATGAGTAGAGAAATCATAAGTTAATCATAAATCACACATGAATTAATGTAAAATTTACTACTTTACAAGTAAAATTAAAACTGAACAGTTTAATAAGAGGTGCCTTGTTACTATACTAGTAAGTGCCAAGGGAACCGAGGGGCAAGCTCACTGTGGACCATACTGGGAGCACAGGGAGTGGTTAGGAAAAATTTATGGGGGAAGTAGGACCAGAGGTAGGAAGTAAACGCCTAGAAGAACAGCTGGGATTTGGTTGGTCACAATGAGGAAGGGCTGTGCTTTCAGAGTAATCAGATTACAAGAAAATGACAAATGAGGTGCAAAAGGACTAAGAGGGCTTCAGAGATGGGGTTCAGAGGTACTGTTCCTCTGCTGAATGGAATGGAAGAGCTAGGTGCACAGCCGCTGGAAACAAACAATATCACCTTCTGGAGAGTTTTCCTGTCCTAATGGAGGACCATTGGTGATGTTATGTCTACTTCTAAAACAGGGATGATCTGCATTTGCCTCCCCACTGTGGAAAAGGCTGGTGAGGAGAAGTAGATTCTAAAAGACTAGACTGATCACAGCAGTGCCAGCATTTGACAGTTTGCTGGTTCGGTGTGCAGAAGGGTGGCAGCAGTGATGCTAAAATGCAGGAAGATGCCAAATGCCACAAAGTGTAATTAACATAGCAATGGAGTATGTCGTTTATCATTGTCATCCTTTTCTACCTACTAAGTAATAGAAAGGTATTTTAGATAAATATTTCTAAAAGCTGCATTTTCTATTAAGCAGTTTCATTGAAACCATGTTTGAATTGTTACTAATTTAGCAAACTATTTTCAAAAGGAAAATTCAAATAATTTTTCATTATAATCAGCGAGGTTCATTTTTTTTATTGCTGTAGTTCTGGTCCTACAGAAAACTTACAGTTCAGTGGACTTCAAGCTTTATCTCTAGCCTTTGAAGCAGTCACTAGGAGCTTCTAAATACCACACCAAGAAGACAGCATAGATCAAAGTTAGGACAGAGGTACAAAATGAAACCTAGATTCCCAAGTAGTATTGCTGCCTTTTGGCTAACTGGGTTTGAAAGTATTTTTTGAATTTTGCTACTTAGATAACACATTATCTGAGAATATGTTGATATTGCTTAAAAAATAAAATAATACATGATGGAAGTCAATATTAAAGTGGCATTTCCTTCTTTTGGACTTCTAGAGCAGAGGTCCCCAAACTTTTTTTGGAAAGAACCTAATAGTAAATATTTTAGGCTTCTGGCCATACAGTTCTTAACTACTTGTGTCTGTCATTGTAGCTCAAGAGCAATCATCGATAATATGTAAATAATGAGTGTGTCTCTGTTCCAGTAAAACTTTAAAATAGGCTGCAGGCCAGTTTGGTCCATAGGCCTTAGGGTTGTTGATCCCTGTTCTAGAGAATTTAATGATTATATTGCTTTTCCTTTTCTTTTTTTAAAGCAGAAAATATAGGATTGCTAGTTATCTTTCATCCTCCCTTTTAAATTATAAGCTCTTTGAAAACAGGGACCGCTTTTTAAAAAACGTTTATTCATTTTTAGGAACAGAAGAAGAAAGGGAGAGAGAGAAACATCCATTGGTTGTTCCACTTATTTATGCATTCATTGTTTGCTTCTTATATGTGTTCTAACCAGAGAACAAACCCGCAACCTTGGTGTATCGGATGACGCTCATCTGTAAAATGGAGGTAATATACAGGGTGGGGTGAAAGTAGATTTATAGTTGTGAGAACATGAAACACAGTTTATTCTTGTATTATTATCTATTAACTATTGCATTATTTTTCCATGTGAACAACTGTAAACCTACTTTTGTCCCACCCTGTAGTGCCTATTTCGTAGGGTTGTGAGGTTTAATGAAGTAATATAAGTAAAACACTTAGGATAGTGCTGGTATGAGCATTCAAATGTTAGCTGCTATTATTATTAACTTCTAAATTGGGTCTGCTTCTTAGTTGCTTTTGATGCCTGATAGCAGGTTTGCATTCTTAATGACATTTGCACGATTAATATTAGGCACAGAGTCCTGCTGGGTATGTTGATGTCCTACACTTTGATTTTCTGTAGAATTATTATTCCGTAATTGGTCCAATTGTATATATTTTACATATGAATGGTGTGCCAGAGTTTCAAGGAAAGTAGTAGTTTTTATTTTGGGAGGCGACTTGGTTTCTTAGAAAGGACCAGGTGCTGGAAGTTGATTTAGTCACAATTTTGCCACAGATTATGTGTTTTATATCATTGGGCAGCTTAGCCACTGAAAAGTGGCAGAATGGTGATATCTACTATCCTCTCTGGGCTAATATTTTTGTTCTCATATATACATGAGAAGATAGTTACTCAGTGTTATGATTCCTGTAAAGTAATGGCAATTTTTTTTTTTTGCTACAAATGATTGCTTTAAATTAAAAACTAACTATTGCTTATTCTGTTTGCAGCTTCGGGCTCAGAATCAGGTCCTGAAAAAAGGTGTTGTAGATGAACAAGCAAATTCTGCTGCTTTAAAGGTATGCAATAGGATATTTGTATTGTGAGGTTAAGTGAGTGTTTGGTGTTGCTTAAAGTAGGGAATTTAGCTGATTTTGTGGGTTAAAGTCCCAACTCTGACACTAATTCACTAGGAATAGTGATGAGTAATACAGTTTTTTTGTGTGTGTTTAACTTTCTCACTTCCTTCAGTGTGAATATTATGTGCTTTGATTTCCTTAGCTAAAAATTTTAAAAATGTATTCTTTGACTTTAATGCATTTCTCTTAAACCTTTATTTGGCATTTGAATTAATAGGGCTTCTTATCTGTTTTGATCTGAGGAGGGCCATCTCACATTCATATTTATATCCCCAGCATTCAGCAGATGGTTGTTCCCTAATAAATGGATTTGAAATTGTGAATCATTTAGTCCATCTTGCTTTTGGGTTGAACTTTTTAATAGTAATAACCTGTGTTAATCAGGACACTGAGTGATGATACATTTTACCATTAGCACCTTTGTTAACTAAAGGAGAAATATGTAGTAGAAGAAGGAATTTGTTTCTGCCTCATCCTAGTTGGCATGTAATAAATATTGCTTAGTGATACTTTTAATTGAATAAATTAATTCTAGGATATGGATTCTTTCTTGACTGAGTTTCAGTTAAGCACAGGCATGGGCAAAAGTAGGTTTACAGTTGTGAGTAACTGAAAGTTTATTCTTTTTTATTATTTATTAATTATTGTATTACATATTTGTATTACAACTGTAAAGCTACTTTTGTCCACACCTCTATACTGCTTACCTCATTCTTTTGCTCTCTTCCTTGCTCCTTCTTTAGACCAAAGGGAATAGGATTCCCTTTACCCTTACCTCTTTCTGGAGTAGCCCCTAACCAGTTACATAGCCTAAATTGTTTCATTCAGGTAACTGAGACTCAGAAGCATGTCCTCTTACTTAGCCATTGTTGGACCCTACACTAGAGAAGTCTGTCTTTTGAGAGTGCCCCCTCCTCAGGGGCTGATATGGTTCAGGATGCCTTACTCATACTTCCAAAGCTCTCTGTGCCCAAGTCAAGACTATTAAAAATAAGCTTTATCGTCAGAATTTGTTAGTCAAGTTATTATTTTGCCTAAATCATTGAAGAAATGATAGTATCTCTCCTAATGATGTTTAAAACCTGTTCCTGGGGAAAGTATTTCCTAGCTTGTCTTTGTAGCCCACTCTTGGTTTGACACTCTCCTGTTGCTGGTCATGTTTGATTAACTCTGTGGTAGTGGTGATGGTGGTGACTGTGGTGATGTTGACTGCAGGTTGTATTTATTGAGCACTCACTGTGTGTCGGGCATTTTGTTAAATACATTATATCCATGAGCTCAGTTAGTGTTCACAATAACTCTGTGAGGGCACATAACATTGTCATCATCCTCATTGCACAAACTAGGATTTACAGAGAGGTTGGGAGAGCTGTCTTCTGAAATTAATGATTGGATGATGGAGTTAGAGCATTTGTCAACTAGTGATTAGTTACAAGAATGTAAAGAAATTACTTTTGCTTTACTATTCAGTGCAGTGGTCATTATAATTACAGTAAGAATGACAGTTTGTTGTTCACTCAATAGGAATGTTAGGATGTCTTCTGTTATAGTAGGCTTTTGATTATATTGGTTTTGCCTCAATGAGTTGTGGATACAATATACTTTCATTGATTTGAATTTCTTTAATTTGCAACATGATAATTTGGACATGGGGTAGAACTAAGTTTACCATTAAAAGAAAAAGGGCTACTAAACAAACAATAGAAAAGAACAATGTTTTTCTACTTATTGGAAACACATTATTCTATCACTCTAGCCCTGCTCCCAACAAATAAATAATGTCAGTAGACTGCAGGCACCAGTCTATGGTTTTTAGTTTGCCGTTTCAATAGACTTAAATCACCTATTCATTAAAACTTGACCTCTTCTTTGCTTTACAGTGGTTTTAAAGTGAATGTAATAAAAGTACAGTTCTTTAAATGTACATTAGCATCTGGCCATCTGTGTTTGATTACCAGTGCACACAGAGTTGTCAGAACATCATAAATAAAATGTAGTTAGAATAATTTTTTTTAAAAAATAGAGTGAAACTAAATATTTCTCTATTTTCCCCATTTTTTAACCCTATTATGATATAAACAATACAGAATGGTAAGCAGAAGATATGTTGTTTAGATTTTGTTTCTATTTTCACTTAACTTTAGAGGAAATTAATATAGAACAGCAGCTGAAAATATTCTTTTGTTAGGATAATAATGATTTTATCTCTTGTGTTAGGATAATAATGATTTTTAAAGTAAAATTAAGTGTATTAAAAAAGACTTTATTTGGACTGACTTAAATTCAGGGAGGATTTATAGAAAACATGAATACAAATATATTTCTGGTTGTTCTTGTTTACTGAAGGACATCATCAGTTTGAGTTGGAGGTTCTCTTTAAAAATTCAAGTTTATAAAATTGTAGCCTCAAGCGTTGTGTCTCCTTACTGCCAGACACATATATAACATTATATGACAACAAATAGTTATGGATATTTTACTTTAAGTTGATGACTATCTTGTTACTTAGTATAGATCCTCTTTATTTTTAAATTTACTTGGTTTGGTCAGAAAATGATTTTGCCGCAAAACAGAGCTAACAACATAGGAATTGGAATGATGAATGTATAACTTGAATTCCCTAAAGCAAGAGGTTTTGATTATATTTTGGTGAAACAAGAATAATTTTTTTTCATTATTTTTAAACCTTCAGGCTAAATTATAAATTTGTTTTCACTTTGATGTAGGAACAACTGAAAATGAAGGATCAATCATTGAGAAAACTGCAGCAGGAAATGGACAGTTTGACATTTCGAAACCTGCAGCTTGCCAAGAGGGTAGAACTGCTTCAAGATGAACTGGCTCTAAGTGAACCCCGAGGCAAGAAAAACAAGGTAAGTCAGATAAAAGCAAGGTAGTATAACCTTGTTGTTAGGTACAGACATCTGTAGGCCATCCTGCTTATAACAGATGAATTTGTCACCTTCAAATTCTTTAATGTTCCATTATTACACCTGGATATTGGGTCAAGAAAGCAGATTTTATTATTAATACATACCAATTAGAGGCATTTTCAGATCAATGTGAGTTTAAAAGAGTTTATTAAGAGCAGACATGCACTTATTTTATTTAAGTGGCTGAGAAAAATGAAAGGAATATCTCATATTGGTTAAAATTATTAATATGTTTCAGTTATATCAAGTTGCCATTAAACTCAAGGTAGGGCAAATAAAATGAGAAACATTGTCAAAGTATAACTGCTCATGTGAAAGTACTAGGCTTGTACTTTTGCTATAGATTTTTCTTACTGTTTATTCCTATGAAGCTAATTTGGTATTCTTGTCCAAAGATGTAAAGAAAACTTTTCCCCTTATGGTTATGTGGTGAAGAAAGATTCTTGTTGCTGTAAGATGAATGATCTGGTACTTTAAGAAGTTGCATTTTTTTTTAAGGGTAAGGGCTAGTGATTAAATCTTTAAGTTGTGTGTATGTATATATATTGAACAGTACCCCCAAATTGTGGATGTGAGATAGTAATAACAGAGTTGTAGGAGGGAAGAGGAAGACCCACAGTAACTCTGTAGCAGCACAGTGTGGCAGGAAGAGCGCAGGTTTGGAGTAAAGCCCAAGCTTGGACTCTTGGTCTGCCATTTATAGTCTATGACTTACGGCAAATATTTAACCTTGCAACCTTAGTTTCTCCATCAGCAAAATGGGGGTGATACTCTTGTTGTGATCATGGGATCGTGTACAGGTGCTTAGGACAGTATTTGCCAAATGATGGGCAATCCGCATAATTATATGTTAGTACCTTTCCATGTGCATTTCCTCTACATGAAAGAATTTTCTAGAGTGGTTATTTTCAAATGGGAACAGAGCAAACAAAAAGGTGTGTATTAGAATCACTTGGGAAAACTGTGTCAAAATAAATATGCTCTGCAAAATCTGAAAGGCCCTTGGGGAAGGAATAGCCATCTATCTTGAAATGTGCTTCACAGGTTAGTGAGATCCCCTCCCAGGGCTGTTTAGCAGAGGTTTGGATGTAACACTCCTGAAATCATGTTAATTAAACCTATCCAACTTTGTACCCACTGAGGACACAGAGTATTTAAGTCAGCAGTTCCTTATGCACCTCTTGTGTCCCAAACATGATGGGTATTTAATATGTTTTTAATATAGCTACTCTATTTTCAAAGAGTTTCCTAATCATTGGGTTACATTGCATCAGTAAGTGATTTCATTTGAAGTGAGGAGTGAAGGTACAAAAAAAGGCAGAGAAGAGCAGTGATTGATGTCTGAACACAGTTTCATTGTTAGGCTGACCCTTGAATAGCCTCAGTTCTTGTATTCCATGAAAACAAATGTTCATTATTGGGTCTTTTAAATAGTGCTATTCTTCTGTGTAGAAAAGTTAATATTAGTTTTAAAAAAATAAAGCAAAAGGAAGATATTTTAAATAGTCTTTGAGCTTTATTCTCCTGTTTATAATAGCTTTGTTTTTTTAATTAGAAATTTATGTGAACTTTTGTATAAATTTATCTTTGTGGATAAATCATGGAATTGCTAAAACTTTCATATTCCAAACAAAACAAAACAAAACCCAAAAACAAATTAAAATGATATTTATTATCATATTTACATCACTAGCTTTTGAGTCTTCTCTGTCTCCCAACAGAAATACTCCTGAATTCATCTGTAAAGAATAGTGAGCCTTATCTGTTTTTTTTCTCTCTCTCTTTTTAAAGCTTTCCTGCCCATTGCAATATTTGCAGTTCCAACTTGTATCACATAGGAAAAGTTAAATGATGGACTGTATACCTTTTGCAGGATTGTTTGAGAATGGTGAACACGTAGAAGAGACAAGCTACTAAGGTGATAGAGAATCTGTGTACCTTAGGATATTTCTCTAAAGGATGAAAGTTATGTGGACATAACTTATTCTTTCCATCAGAAAAGTGGAGACACTTCTTCTCAGTTGAGCCAAGAGCAGAAGAGTGTCTTTGATGAAGATCTGCAAAAGAAGATAGAAGAGAATGAGCGGTTGCACATACAAGTGAGAAGATCTTTCTGTTTTCCCATATGAATTTAAAAATGGGTCAAATGATCTAGAATATGGGGGGGAAAAAGCAAGATAGAGTGTTCTGTGTATGTATGGATGTTTTGATGTTTCCTATGGTTGTTAGGTAATATATCACTGCCATTCATTTGTTATATCTTTTTCATATCTAATATGGATGTGTGTTTCGAAGTATACATTTGTTTAGAGGACAGCAGAATAACTTTATAACTTGACAATATAGAAATATACTGAGCACTATTTATTTTATATAGGAAACTAGAGGCCTGGTGCACAAAAATTTGTGCACTCGGGGGGGTCCCTCAGCCCGGCCTGTGCCCTCTTGCAGTCTGGGACCCCTTGGGGGATGTCCACCTGCTGGCTTAGGCCCGCTCCACAGGGGATCTGGCCTAAGCTGGCAGTCAGACATCCCTCTGGCAGCCCGGGAGCCCTTGGGGGATGTCCACTTGCCAGTGGGGAGCAGGCCTAAGCTGCAGTTGGACATTCTTAGCGCTGCTGAGGAGGCGGAAGAAGCTCCCGCCATCACTGCTGTGCTGGCAGCCGTCAGCCTGGCTTGTGGCTGAGCACAGCTCCCCCTGTGGGAGCGCACTGACCACCAGGGGGCAGCTCCTGCATTGATCGTCTTCCCCCTGGTGGTCAGTGTGTGTCATAGTGACCAATCATTCCCAGTTGTTCTGCTGTTAAGGTCGATTTGCATATTGTCCTTTTATTATATAGGATGGAAGCCTGGTGCACTGGTGGGGGCCAGCTGGTTTGCCCTGAAGGGTGTCCTGGATCAGGGTGGGGGGCCCTACTGGGGTGCCTGGCCAGCCTGGGTGAGGGGCTGATGGCTGTTTGCAGGCTGGCCAAACCCCCCAGTGGGGACCCTCAGCCCATGGGGGTGTGGCCAGCCTGGGTGAGGGGCTGATGGCCATATTCAGGCTGGCCACAGCTCCTTCAGGGTAGGGGTCTCCACTGGGATGCCTGGCCAGCCTGGGTGAGGGGCTGATGGCCGTTTTCAGGTTGGCCACAGCCACAGGCTGGAAGCAGGTATCTGGGATTTATTTATCTTCTATAATTGAAACTTTGTAGCCTTGAGCGGAGCTCAGGGCTGGCAGGGCAGGCAGGAAGCTTGGCTTCCTCCATTGCCTGGGGCAACCCAAGCCTCCTGTTTGCTCTAGCTCTGTGGCCGCCGCCATCATAGTTGTGTTAATTTGCATATTTGCTCCTGATTGGCTGGTGGGCGTGGCTTGTGGGTATAGCGGAGGTATGGTCAATTTGCATGTTTCTCTTTTATTAGATTAGATGATTGGTGGATCACTTAGATGGGGGCTTATGAGTAAGTAGTGTTTGCCTTTTAATTTATTACTGTTCACCTGTTAGTCTATAATGACTGTTAGGATTTAGACCATGTTGGCTTTGTATGCCCAGCCCCAGAACAGGGTCACACTCACGGCAGACCCTCAAGTCTTTTTTATTTTATTGATTTTTTACAGAAAGGAAGGGAGAGGGATAGAGAGTTAGAAACATCGATGAGAGAGAAACATCGATCAGCTGCCTCCTGCACACTCCCCACTGGGGATGTGCCCGCAACCAAGGTACATGCCCTTGACCAGAATCAAACCTGGGACCCTTCAGTCCGCAGGCCGACGCTCTTCCACTGAGCCAAACTGGTTAGGGCATGGCCCTCAAGTCTTTACGGAATGTTGAATAATCAATATTTGCCTCCAAACATTCAGCATGTTATAAGAGTCATATAAGGGTAGTGTATCCAACTGTGCTTTTTGATTTTTTGTGTGTGTGTGTGAAATGGTGAACATAATCAAACAGTGAAAGTAAATATGCATTAATTCTCAGTCTTTGACATTGTTAAAAAAAAGTGAACTTTTGACCTTAGGACATTTTGTGCTAAGTATTCCTAATTCCTAATTAGTATTGGATTTTCATTAAGGAAAAGAGCATTGCCTGTTTTAGGAATAACCATCTATTTGAATTTTGATTATTTAATTATGGAAATTAGCTCAGTGGAAACATTATACCCTGGGCAGTTGAATTATCTGTGTGCCAGAAATTGAAATAGAAATTCATGAGACTGAGAGGAAGGAGGTGTAGCCTTTGGAGTAGGTCTCTTATGTTCCAATCTCATTCCTACCACATTTTAGCTGTGAGACATTTGACAAGTCATAGAGTTCCTTTAAACTCGGTTCCCCATCTGTAGGAGGGCTAACGATAACACTACCTCTGACATACTGTGAGGATTCAGTGAGATCATGCCTGTACGGGTTTTGCATAGTGAGCATATGGAACCATATGGAAGTTGTTCAATGAATAGTCACTGCTGTTGTTTTTCTCTTCATCCTGTATAATAAAACCCTAATATGCAAATTGACCAAATGGCGGAACAACCGGTTGCTATGACGCACACTGAACACCAGAGGGCAGATGCTCAACGCAGGAGCTGCCCCGGTTGGGGGAAGCTCCTGCGTTGAGCGTCTGCCCCCTGAGAGGGAGGCGATCGGCAGCAGCGGCAGGGTGAATTGGGGGGCGGGGCCAGCTGGCGAGCGGGTGCCGCCACTCCCCCACCCCCATCGCCCCTCTGGTCATTTGTCTCACAGCCGCCACCCCCCCACCCCCATCACCTCTATGGGAGGTGACCAGTGGTGGCGGCGGGGCCAGCCAGTGGGCAGTGCCAGACTGCCAACCAAGGCGGGTGCCAGCAGGGGGGCCCCCCTGTTCGCCCTGCCTGCTGGTCATCCCATAGATTGGCCCTGATCGCCGGCTGGCCTAAGGACCCTACCCTATATATTGGGAACATTCTCTTAGATTTAAAAATTAAAACCTGGCAAGGCTACTCTAACACTGAAAATACAGGATGATGCAGTGATGACATGCATGGACACTGGCTTGCACATTTTGTGGTCAGCCCTGATTCTGACTCTTATAACGTGTTACAAAGCCAATTACTTAACTTCTCTCTGCTTCAGTTTTTCCACCCATAAGATGGGAAAAATGGTACTACTGCCTCAGAAGGATCATGTTATGTACTACTTTTTATAATCAGGGCAAAAAAACGTAGCTGCCCATACAACAGCAAGATGCCTTTCACCTGTATGAAAAGTATGGTCACTGATGCATGCAGTCAGTCCCGGATTGCGAGAGGGATGTCTGATTGCCTGGGGATTGGGCCTAAACCGGCAATTGGACATGCCCCAAGGGGTCCCAGATTGCAAGAAGGCGCAGGCCAGGCTGAGGGACCCTCCTGCCCCCATGCATGAATTTTGTGCACCAGGCCTCTAGTTTGTATATATTAGGATATTGTGAGATGAGAAGATGATCTTTTCTTTTCAGTTTTTTGAAGCAGATGAGCAGCACAAGCATGTGGAAGCAGAGCTGAGGAGTCGGCTGGCCACTCTGGAGACGGAGACGGCCCAGCACCAAGCCGTGGTTGATGGCCTGACACGGAAGTACATGGAAACCATTGAGAAACTGCAGAACGACAAGGCCAAACTAGAAGTAAGCCCAAACTTAAAGTGAGAACACTTTAAGATATAGTTCAGGCTTTTGTAGATTGGTTTTGTACTTTATAGAACATAAAGTCAGTCACTCCAGGTGAGAGTTGCTTGTAGTATCTCCTAGGTGTGCTCTCATCTGTAGTCTGACCCATCTGCTTTTCTTTTTCTTCTAAAATTCAGGTAAAATCTCAGGCTCTAGAAAAGGAGGCCAAGGAATGTCGACTTCGAACAGAAGATTGGTATGTGGAAACGTGAAGTAATAATCAGAAGACCTGAGTTTTGGTTTAGCAGCTCCTGTGTCTTAATTTTCTCACATTTGAAATGAGGTGGGAGTAGGTAATCTCCAGGGTCCTTTTCAGTTGTTATCTCTGGGACCTTATGCATTCTTGGTAGAGTGGCTTAGTCCTCAGCCTGCAGATGTTTTGGGCCATAGCAGATAGCGTTCTGGGCTCCTGTACTAAGGACTAGATACTTTCCATTTCAGATTACACTAAAGGGTGTGCCAAACTTTAATGGTCCATTTTGAATAAAATAAAGGGTATATGATCTAAGTTGGAGATATCTAAATCTTGAAATATTATATATCAGTGTTTGATGGTGAACCTATGACACGCATGTCAGAGGTGACACGCGAACTCATTTTTTTGGTTGATTTTTCTTTGTTAAATGGCATTTAAATATATAAAATAAATATCAAAAATATAAATCTTTTTTTTACTATGGTTGCAAATAGCAAAAAATTTCCATATGTGACCCGGCACTAGAGTTAAGTTAGGGTTTTTCAAAATGCTGGCACGCCGAGCTCAAAAGGTTCGCCATCACTGTTATATATCAATGGGTGGTAAGAGCATTCTCCAACATTTATTTGATAAATGACATAATATTTTCAGTTTCAATAGAATCAGTCAAGTGAGTTTCTTTAGTTTAGTTGCTTTGGTAGCATTACATGCTTAGTTTAGATGTATACCTCATAACTGAATCAAAATCTGAAAAGTGATCAGATTTTGAGCCAGAGAAAAAAAATGATATAATACCTAAGAAAGAACTTTACCATAATACTTGAGCAAACATTTATGAGTTGTAAAGAGAAAATGTGTGATGTTGCAATGACTCTAAGATTACTCTATGCTTGGGGAAATAAACTCAAAATTGTATAAAATACTGAAACTATGACCAATTCTCCCAAACTTCAACATCATTGAACAAAAGTCCCAGGAGCTTTAGAATTAAGGCTTAGAATTTTTCTTATCTTTCATCTTTTAGTAATTCTCTACTACCTAGAGTATCTTCGATGTCAGGCATAGTTCTCTGAAAGCCTGATATCAGCTGTTGAGGTAATAAGTAAATGAGGACCCATGTCTGATTGGTGATAATGTGGTTTTTTATTTTCTTCTTTCAGTCAATTACAGTTAAAGAATCTTCATGAAGATTTGTCAGGTAGATTAGAGGAATCCTTATCAATCATCAATGAAAAAGTACCTTTTAATGATACAAGTAGGTATTATGTACAGCTTTTCATTATTTGCAACTTTGAACCCCTCTGTGGTAGCTAACTAATTAAAATAATTTCTTATCTTTTAGCAGTAAACTTCATTGGCCCGACAGAGGCTTGCTTTCTTTTTGTTCTTTTGATCAGCTTTAGCCCTCATATTTCATAGGGAAATTTACTTATTTATAAATTTTTTATTAATCTTTTTCTATTCTCTTCTTTTTCTCTGTTTTCTTTTTCATAGGGAGATTTTAAATTATCTTATAACTGCTTCAAAGCCAGCCTTTTTGGAAAAAGCCAAAATTCACTTTTTTTTTATTGTGTATATTTAGCATATACCAAGGTAAAAACCAATTGAGCCCTAAGTAATCTTGTTAGGCTCCAAATAACGTTTTAAAAGGATTTGTTAGAAACAGAAAAAATAGAATTTAAAACAATTTTTTATCCTAACGGTAAAAAAATATTAGAGGTATTACTTTATCTGAGAAACAACTGATTGTGTGTAAATACCATATTCTCCTATACTGTGATTGTGGCTTTGAACTTTTTTAATACTTATGTAAAGCTGATTTTGCTGCAATAATTAATTATTTTGCAACTAAGCTGTTTTTCTGTAAATGTAAAATGAAAGATTTTATATTTATTTTTGTTTTGTAGAATATAGTCAGTATAATGCTCTGAACGTTCCACTCCACAACAGGCGACATCAGGTAAAGATGAAGTACATATTTTCTCTTTAGAAATGTGCATGTCAAACTTTTCAGAAGCAAGAATTAGTGATTTGGGCCCCTGTTTAGTGTACTAAATTATTGTGTTTAACTTTTGCTTTACTTTCTTATACATTTTTGAAAAATTGTGTAACTTGCTATTTATTGAATTTATAACATAGATTTTTTTTGCTGTCTTTCTTGTCTGATAACATTAGAACTGAATTATGGAATGCTCTGATTTCATAAGCCATACTTTCCTTCTAGGTTGGTGGACCTTGCAATTAAATGGTCCAGGTAAAGTGGAGGAAGTGTATTTGCCAAAACTGGTGGCTTTCTCATTTACTTAGATGGGACTATTAAAATTCAAGTAGGAGCAAATAAATTTAAATTAAGGAATAATTGTGCCAGCATTCAAATGTTTTTTCCAAAAGCAGGCTTAATAAAGTAGTTTGAGAATTATAATTTGATAGTTGACTTTAACTATAGATTTTTCATTTTAAAGCTGAAGATGCGAGACATTGCTGGGCAGGCCCTGGCTTTTGTTCAAGACCTTGTGATGGCTCTTCTGAACTTTCACACCTACACAGAACAGAGGATTCAGATTTTTCCTGTGGATTCTGCCATTGACACTATATCTCCATTGAATCAGAAGGTAAACTTAACCAAGATACCTTTTGTCTGCCCTGAACAAGTAGGGAAACTTATTTATTTTTATACCACTTCTGTGCATCAGCAAAGTACTGTGGAAGGCATGGGGAAAAACTGCAAGTCATAGTCTTTCCCCTTCAAGATAAAGTGTGGCAAACATGGAGATTCTTAAGAAGTTAAATACTAGAGGAATTGTTAAAAGATCTTAGTGTGTGAGTGAGTGGTTATGGCCAGTAAGCAATACGTGGTCATTAAGGAAGGGGATTGCTGTCAGTGGCAGTGTCTGGGAACGAATTTTTGGCAATTTGAATGCGCTTTGAAAAATGAGTGTGATTTGTATAGGAGGAGAAAAGTGGTCTAGGTATTTTTGCCTGTAGAAGAGGGAGACATGAGCAAAATCACGGAGTAGGAAAGCATAGGTGTGCTTCTTGGGGCCTTATGCATTCTTGGTAGAGTGGCTTAGTCCTCTCTAAGTCTTCACATACCACACTTCTGCCATATTATACTGTCACTGAGACCAACCCTGAGACATTTTGCAATAGTGTTACACGAAGCCATTAACAGCAGGAGGCAGAGATCCTCAGGCCATCCTAAGGGCTGTCCCCACAGGAAAGAAGTTGAGGGATCTTGCTATAAACATTTGCTAAGTGCCAGCCTGAAATGAGTCATGCCATTTTCCCCACTTACCTAATGCCTCATCCTAGCTTGTTCTTGTGCATCACACAGTATTCCCAGGATTTGTATTGTATTTATGTCCACGGATCCCCTACGTGCCATTTACATTAGTATAGCAAAGGCTTGGCCTCTGCAGTCAGACTTTTGGGGTTCTGGTCCAGGTCTGTCCCCTTGGGCAATTTATTTAGCCTCTCTGTGCTTCAGTTTCCTCATCTTTAGAACGGGGGATAAGAGTGCCTACCTTACAGGTATGTCTGTACATATGAAGATTAAATGAGATAACACATGTAAAGCACTAAGAACAGCACTTAATAAAGGTTGGCTCTCATCAACATTATTATTATGCCTTACATATAAGAAGCTTTAGTAGGTACTTGGCTTTCATCAGTTTTGGTGTGACACCACAAATACGTTGAATTTATAAACATTAAATTTTGGGTCTTTGAAAGGCTCTTTAATATCACTGTGGGAAAAAGCTATCAGAAGACCTGGAAAACAGTACTGCGACATTTTAATGTAATTATATGTATTTTTATAGTTCCTGTAATATCAAAAATGTTTTCTGCTCAATACTGGTTCTTTATCCATTATTGGAATTTTGTCTGAAACACTTCATTACTTTGAAAAATATACATATTTCTCAATATTTTCCCTTTCATGCTTTGACCTATGATATGTGATTTTCTAGTAAGTCTATAATATTGAAGGAGATTCAAAAACTATTTGTTAAAAGATGACTAGAATGTTTAAATTTGTTTATAGAATCTTAAAGTAGATGTTTACACCTGTAAGGTTAGAGTTCATCTTATTTTATAGCTCTAAAGATCAAAGCCCAAAGAGAATTAAGTGAATTTCCCTGGGATATATGTTTGAGTAGTTTGTAGTAGGGTCAACTGAATCCCATTTCTGCAGAATGAGACCTTTTATTTTTATACTGAGAAGTCAAAATTTGAGCTATTATATAATACTTTGGTAATTGAAGTATTTCATAAGTGAAAATTAATTTTTGCTTCTAAATTATTTAAATGCCTATAGGATCTTCTCTTAATCTATTCTTCCTGCTGAATTAATCCTTTGTAAATATTCAAGTATCAGTGACAGTTATGAAAGTTTTATATCATCTTTTTGATGATAATTACATTCTTAGAATTTGTAATCCTGAATATTGTATGCAGTAAAAGTAAAAGAAGCTATACTCAATAGACTTGTTAAAAAATGAAGTATATAACACAGAAATCTGTCCCACAGTTTTGATTTATATATATTATATATATATGTGTGTATATATATATAATATATATAAAATTTTATTTTATTTATTTATTTTTTTAAGCGGGGACCCCTATGGAGAGAAGCAGGAGTTTAGGGAAGAAGGTCTGCTAGTGCTGGGTTGTAATGTAGTATCCCCTCCCCATTTTCTCCCCTGCCTGGTTGTTAACTATGTCATTCCTCTTCTCGGTCCTCGTTTTATATTGGAATGGGGACTTGGGGATAGTACCTGGAACTGTTAAAGGGGAGCATTTCTGTATAAAAGCCAAACTTTCCCCCTAAAAGTTTCTAAAAGTATTTAGGTTTGTAACTTAGTGAGTCTATTTACAAATATGTTGATATTCGTTTGTTTCCAGTGATCTAACTCAGTTCCTTCCTACTTAGTTCTCACAATACCTTCATGAAAATGCGTCCTATGTCCGCCCTCTTGAGGAAGGAATGCTTCATTTATTTGAAAGTATTACTGAAGATACTGTGACTGTCCTGGTAATTTTCTTCTGTTTTACTTCTGGAAGCGGGAGCTCCTCTTTGTCAAATAACACTATTAATCTCAAATTTTTTTTTTTCTTTTCTAGGAGACAACTGTGAAATTGAAAACTTTCTCAGAGCATTTAACCTCTTACGTATGTTTTCTTAGGAAGATTCTTCCTTATCAGTTAAAAAGGTATTTATCCCTTTAGGCCTGGGAGCTTGGGGAACTGTGAGGTATCACCTGACCTGCACTGGAGTTAATAAAATAGTAGCATGTGCCTCTTGTATCTGCCTGACCTGTCTGCACCACAACCAATTTGGGCTTCTGTGAAAAAGGAAGAACGTGGCTTGAGCAGTGTAAACTTACATTTAAGAAAATCGAATTGCAGTTCATCAGCTAGGATTTTTTTTTTGTTCTGTGAGGTGGTTACTACTGTAACTACATAATGCTATATGAATCATTATTTTCAGTGATCGTGAATGACACATTTGTTGCAAAAACTATTTCAGTTTTGGGTATTTATAATTTTCTTGCAGTAAATATCTAGGGAGGTTACAATAGTTAATTACATTTGGACCTATAGTCCTTAGATTTCTTTGAAATGGTATATTCTTCTTTTTATTAGGAGTGGTTTATTTAAGTTATAAACTAAAAACTTAATGTACTCTAGCCCTTAAAGGATATGTCTTTTAGTAACCTTAAATATCCCATCTTAAATATTTTTGGAAAGGCAAGAGAAAATAATTTATGTAACTGGAAAGTTGATAATATTGCTTAAAAGTTTTGATACTTATGATCTAAAACTACCAAGACTTCTGTTTCTAAATATTTTCATCTAAGATTTAACCTTTAAAAAAATATCAAAGAATATTGGGACAGCGCTGGCTGGTTTGGCTCAGTGGATAGAGCGTCAGCCTGTGGACTGAAGGTCCCAGGTTTGATTCCAGTCAAGGGCACATGCCCGGGTTGTGGGCTCAATCCCCAGTTGGGGGCGTGCAGGAGGCAGCCGACCAATGATTCTCTCTCATCATTGATGTTTCTATCTCTCTCTGCCTCCCCCTTCCTCTCTGAAATCAATAAAAAAATATTAAAAAAAAGAATAATGGGACATAAAAGAAGAACATATATGTATTGTAGTATAATACCAACTAAGGTTTAGAAAATAAGTAAATGAGTTACTTATAGATTTTGAAAATGTACAAGTAATAATAGTTTGTAAGTTCTTATAAAACTAAAGTAATAGGTTTTTTAACAATGAAATGTAAAATTTCATTGTTAAAAAAATTAATATGGGTTAAGAGCCATCTTACTTCCTAATTCTAACCTATTAAGGCATTTCAGTAACTAAATTCTATGATTTGTGCATATGACAGGATTTTAGGAATCAGTGAAAAACTATTATGAATTATAGTTTCTTTTCGTATCCTTACATGTTATGGTTCAATGTAATGAAAATTTTTTTGAAAATTGACTCTAGAAATTTAAATAACATTATGATTTGGCTTATTTTTAAGAAGAATCTGTTTTAGAACCATTGCAAAGTGGTATTTACTACTTGAAACAGTTATGCATTTTTATCTTCTGTTATTTTTTTTCACTATTACATTTTTTAAAAGACTGGATAATCTTTCTTGATCTAAGATTTCTGTTCTTGGAATGTTCTGACTGATAAGCTCTCAGTCCTACCTCACCAGGTATTTATGTTTTTAGGCAATTTTTGGTCATTAGTTTAAATACCACTTTGACAAGATAACATATTATTTAGTGGTAAATGGGCTTAATATTCAGTGAAGCTGTCTGCCATAAATAAAGTGGAAGGTCAAGGAAAGGGTTATGATGATCATTCCTGTGCTAATAATTTCTCTAGTTGTGTAAAAAGCATTTTACTTGATCACCTGCAACATTTTTTATAAAGTGCTGCGTCCACAAGAAATTTTAATAAAAAAACAACAACAACAACATTGTATTGATTTCAGAGAGAGAGAGAAAGGGAAAGGGAGAGATAGAAACATTGATGAAAGAGAAACACCCATTGGCTGCCTCCTGCACGCCCCATCCTGGGGATCGAGCCCTCAACCTAGGTACTGTATGTGCCCTCATGGGGAATCGAACCAGTGACCTCCTGGTGCATGTGTAGATACTCAACCACTGTGCCACATTGGCTGGGACCCACAAGGATTTTAAAAAACTTATAATGGAGTTTTCTACAGTAATCATATAAATTTGAAAATGATACAATGTAGTCTATGAATGTTAACCGTTTACTTTTAGATTTGAGTCTATAGATTATTCCAATCTGTATGGCTTTTGCAATTTAATATACTAAAAAAGTTCTTAATGATTCTCTCTACTAGTTCCTATTTAATTAATTCTCCTTAGGAATTCAGTCCATGAAATATTGTTCTCCTGAAAATATTTTTAAGGGAAGCATTTTCATGCTGCTCTCAGGATGAAAAGATAATGGACATATGCCTTTATTTTTTTCCATTTAGTCCTCCAGTATTCCATTGACATTTGCAGCAAGCAGGTGTATATATCATGGTATAGAACATGAAACCTCAGCCCTGGCCGGTGGCTCAGTTGGAGCATTGTCCTGTACACCAAAAGGTTGCGGGTTCGATTCCCAGTCAGGATGCATACTTACGTTGTGGGTTTGATCCCTGGTCGGAGTGCATGTGAGAGGCAACAGATCGATGTTTCTCTTTCACACTCATTTTTTTCTCTCTCTAAAAATCAATGAAAACATATCCTCAAGTGAGGATTAAAAAAAAAAAAGAAACCTTATAAATGAGATCAATTTTTTTTTTAAAAATTTGTCTCTGGATATAGTTGTTTGTGGATGTAGATGGTTTCTTACAGCTAATTGAAAATGTTCAGGATGCTCACTTTAAAAATATCTGCCCATTCCTAGTTTAGAAGAAGAATGTGAATCTTCTCTTTGTACATCTGCGTTAAGAGCCAGGAATCTAGAGCTGTCTCAGGACATGAAAAAGATGACAGCTGTGTTTGAGAAGCTGCAGACTTATGTCAGCCTTCTCGCCTTGCCAAGTGAGTATGTTTGTCACTCATGGTTCAACTTGAAGAACTTGGAGAACAAGAAGCCAGAGAAGGGAGATGGTTTAGCTCGGGTGAGTGAGACAAGCCTAGGATCTGGAATCAGAAAAACTCAAATTCAAATCCTCCAGCCCCTTACACATTTATGAAGTTGGGAAAATCACCTTACTAGTACTTTCCTGTACCTGTTTTCCCATTTATAAAATGGTGATAAATGTGATTATTAAGTTAAATTAAAGATGTAATTGAAGACATGCATTTATATTAATTCCCTTTCTTCCTCCTCCTTTTAAAAATGGAGACGGGCAAAACAAAAGAATTTGTAATAACTTTCCAACAAGTAGCATAGGGGGTTTAGTAGTAAAAATGCCATTCGTTTCCCTTTGGTCTGATTTCAAAAAAGTATTTTTAGGTAATTGAATGGATCTCAGTTTAAATGATTTTTTAAAATAATGCTGTGATTTGTTGGTGACAGCTTTAATGTGATATGATTAATGTACCATACAACTTATTTCTTTAAAGTGTACAGTTCATTGGCTTATAGTATAGTCACAGATACATACATCATCACTACAATCTATATTTTCATTGCTCTAAGAAGAAACCCTGTACACTTTTTAGCTGTTACCCCGTTATTTCCCCTTCTGCCCCTCCTCAATGCTAAGCAACAACTAATCTACTTTCTGTCTTTAGATTTACCTATTCCAAACATTTTATATAAATAGAACTATATGTGGTCTTCTGGGACTGCTTTCTTTCACATAACGTAATATCTTCAAGATTAATCCACGTTGAGTATTTATTGGTCTTTCATTTCTTTTTATTGCAGAATATCATTTTATTATATGAATATACCACATTTTACTTATTTACCCATCAGTCGATGGATACTTGCTTTGTTTTTACCTTTTTGGCTTTTATCTCTTATTGGTAATGATGCTATAGACATTTATGAACAAGTTTTTGAGTGGACATATCTTTTCACTTCTCTTGGGTATATAATACCCGGAAGTGGAATTGCTGGGTCATATGGTAACTCTGTGTTTAACTGCTAAAGGAACTGTCAGACTCTTTTCCAAGGTGGCTGCATCATTTATATTCCCACATAAATGTATAATTTCTACACATCCTCTGATTTCTCCACATCCTTACAATTTTTGTTATTATTTGACTTTATTTTAGCCAACTTTATTTTGGTTATTTGACTTTTTGAAGTGGTATCTTATTGCAGTTTTGATTCGCATTTCTGTGGTTTCTAATGATGTCAAGCATCTTTCCATGCCCTTATTGACCACTTGCATGTATTCTTTGGAGACCTGTCTATTCAGATCTTTTCTCCATTTTTCAATTGGGCTGTACAAATCTGTTATTGGATATATGATTTATAATATTTTCTTCCATTTTGTGGTTTATTTTTCATTTTCTTGATGATGTCCTTTGAACCACAAACGTTTTTAATTTTGGTGAAGTCCAGTTTATTTACCTTTCATTGTTTGTGCTTTTGGTGTCATATCTAAGAATCCATTGTCAAATCTGAGGTCATGAAGAGTTCACCCTGTTTTCTTCAAAGTTTTATAATTTTAGCCCGTACATTTAGGTCTTTGATCCATTTAGAGTTAATTTTTGTATATAGTGAGAGGTAAGGGTACAACTTGTTTTTTGCATGTGGCTATCCAGTTGTCTTAGCACCATTTATTAAAAAGACTGTTCTTTTCCTATTAAATGGTCTTGGCACTCTTGTTAAGACTCAGTTGACCATAGATGTGTAGATTTATTTCTGGTCTACTCCATTGATCCATATGTTTCTCTTAATGCCAGTACCACACTGTCTTGATAACTGTTGTTTTGTAGTAAGTTTTGAGATCAGGAAGTGAAGTCCACTTTGTTCTTCTTTTTTAAGATTGTTTTGCTGTTATGGGTCCCTTGCAATTCCATATAAATTTTATAATCAGCTTATTAGTTTCTACAAAAAAGTCAGCTGGTATTTCAATGGGGATTACATTGACTCTGTAGATCACATTGGGGAGTTTTGTGGGTCTCTCAGAAAGATATCTGCAGTTCTAACCCCAATACCTGTGTGTGTGACCTTGTTTGGAAATAGGATCTCTACAGGTGTAATCAAGTTAAGATGAGGTCCTACTGGTTTAGGGAGAGCCCTAAATCACTCCATGTGTGGTACTTGGTTACAGCAGCCCTAGGAAATGAACATGGGGAGTATTGTCATCTTAACAATATTAAGTTTTCTGATCCATGAATATGGTATGTTTTTTCATCTAGATAGGTCTCCTGTAATTTTTTAAATATTATTTTGAAGTTTTCAGAGTATGATTTTTATACCCTGATTTGCTTCTAAGTAGGCTCAGACTCAGGCACAGTCACCCTGGGAGCACAGTGATTTTAACAGTGCTCCCTTTTATTGTCTCCTTCCTTAATCTTACCCAGGTTTAAGCTCCACTAATTGCTGGTTGATGGCTCTTTTGTGTTCAGCAATGCCTTGAGGGGCATAAATTGCTTCTGATCTAATTAAATTTGGGCTCTTTTGTAGGTATAGTTAGTTATAGACCAGCATATACATAGCAGGTATAGTTTTTGAGATAGTGTTTGAGATTTATTCTGAACCCGGGAGAGCTCTTCTTAGCTGTATCTTTCTCTACTTCTCTGTGGTAAACCAACCAGCGTACAGTTTAGCTTATATCTTTAATGAACTGCCAATTTCCTCTTATTTGCTTTCACTGCCACCTTCATCATTTTTTAGAGCATGCTTCCCTTGGCTTGAACCCTCCACGCTCTTGCAAATTAAGTCAGTTCCTTTCGGAAGAGATTCAGAGCTTTCTGTTTTAAGGCTTGCTTCCCACTTGGGTTAAATCTCTGAGCCATGGATCTGGTGCTGGGGAGGGGGACAGAGATATACTTCTCTCAGAGTGACACACCTGCATTAGTAGGTGAGCACTTGGTAGAGGGGGTAGGACAGCAGCCCCAGGTCTCCTTGGCTTGCCTTTTTCAGCATGGTACTTCTGTTGATGAGCTGGGGCATGGGTGAGCTGGGGCAAGGGTGATCAGGGCCCCAGATTCTCAGAAGCACCGTGCCCAGGTAGAGCCTCCATCCATGATTCAGGGCTAGATGAAAGAAGGGCTCCCCATCTCTCAGTCATGCTCAGCAACAGGTACCTGAGGGCAAGATGAGAACTGCAGTCTCCAGCAGTTTGGGAGAGGGAGCCTTTATTCTTGGCTGTACCAGTTTGGAGTGGGATTTCTAGTGTATGAGCTGGTAGGGAGAGGGAAGGAAGGAGTGGGTCTTGGTTCACATACCACAGACTCTCACTGTTCTTACCAAATTATTATAGATTTTTCTTGAGTAAATTTGTTGTCACTTGCTGTGTTTTTAGCATCATTTCCAGAATTTTAAATGGTTGCTTTTTAATAATTTTCACCAGTTGTGCTGGAGAGCTGATCTGTACAGCTGCTCATGTTGTCATGCCAGAAGCAGAACTCTGTGATGTTTGAGTAATAGTGTTTTTAGTTATGCTTATAAAAAAAATAATAATGTGTAGGGCCTGGCTGGTGTGGCCCAGTGGTTGAGTGTCGACCCATGAACCAGGAGGTCACAGTTCAATTCCCAGTCAGGGCACATGCCCTGGTAGCAGGCTCGATCCCCAGTGTGGAGCATGCAGGAGGCAGCCGATCAATGATTCTCCCTCATCATTGATGTTTCTCTCTTTCTCCCTCTCCCTTCCTCTCTCTAAAAATCAATAACAACATATTTTTTAAAAAATGTGTAGGGAAAGAATACTAGGTGTACCAGTTAATAATGTGGATTTTTTTTCACTAGATGGAGTAACACATTATGTTGATGTATATGCGATTTGATATGTATGCTATTTTGTTGTATTGACATCAAGCTTCAGAACTTCATATGTCAAATTTGCTGAAGGTGTTAACATCATAGATATTTTATACTTAAAAATGTCTAATTTCATGCTAAAAAGCATTTGTGGCAAGTTTTAATTCATTATTTTGAAGAAAAAGTTATGGTATACTTCGGGAAGTTTATGGTGAACATGCTCCATCTCAAGATGCTTGTGAACGCTGGTTTAAATGCTTTAAAAGTGATGATTTAGATATGAAAGACAAAGAACGTCCAGGTCAACCAAAAAAGTTTGAAGTCCAACAATTACAAGCATTATTGGATGAAGATCCATGTCAAACTCAAAAACAACTTGCAGAAAGATTAAACGTTGCTCAGCAAACCATTTCCAATCATTTACAAGCAACGGCAAAGATTTTAAAGGAAGGAAAATGGGTGCCACATCAACTGAACGAAAGACAAATGGAAAACCGAAAAGTCATCAGTAAAATGTTGCTTCAATGGCATGAAAGAAAGTCTTTTTTTGCATCGAATTGTGACTGACAATGAAAAGTGGGTTTATTTTGAGAATCCCAAACGCACAAAATCATGGGTTGATCCAGGTCAACCATCAACATTGACTACAAGGCCAAATCGCTTTGGAAAGAAGACAGTGCTCTGCATTTGGTGGAATCAGGAAGGTGTGGTGTATTATACGCTCTAAAACCATGTGAAACCATTAATACTGATCACTACCAACAACAACTAATCAATTTGAATCAGGCTTTGATCATAACAGGACCAGAATGGACCAGAAGGCAAAGTAATTTTGCTTCGTGATGACGCACCATCACACACTTCAAAACCAGTTAAAGACACATAAAAGATCTTGCCTGGGAAGTATTACCCCACCTGCCATATTCACTAGACCTTGCCCCTTCAGATTACCACTTGTTTCGATCAATGGCATACGCACTTTCTGAGCAGTACTTCAAAACGTACGAAGAAGTGGAAAATTGGTTCTCTGAATGGTTTGCTCAAAACAAGAGAAGTTCTACTGGGACGGTGTCCACAAATTACCTGAAAGATGGGGGAATGTGTAGCTAGTGTTGGACATTACTTTGAATAAAGCACTTTTGATGTTTCTCTTGAAATTATCCTGGTTTTTTTGATTACATAATCTGCCATTATTAACCGGTACACCTAGTAAAATGAGAAATGTGTTATAGAGTAACAAGGTGAAAATTCACAGACCTTCATTTCTAAAAGAATCATGATAGATATAATCCTGCTTAATAATTTAATTTTGATTATTAACCATTAAAAATATTTGTGGACATGGGGAATGCAGGTCAGATATGTCTATATGTTTATTGCCATTACATCTGAATGTGTCTGCAATGATTTTAAGAGCCATTATTCTCAACATATCACAAACAGTCTTCATTTTCCATCTTCCCAAAAGTAGGGGGAGATAGTGGGCTGTCAATTTTACAGGCTAAGTCTTCTGGGAAAATGCTTAGGTTTGTGACTTTGGTTTCCTAGGTACGGAGCCAGATGGACTCCTTCGGGCAAACTTCAGTTCCGTCTTAACAAATGTTGGTGCTGCTCTGGATGGATTTCATGATGTCATGAAAGGTGAGGTTGAAAAAGTACACAAATAAATTTAAAACTTTCATCCCACTTTCTCAGACCTGCCTGAATGAGATTTAAACAAATACTGTGAAGGTTAATAGGCCCCAGATAGAGGCTTAGTAGCATTTGGCTTACATTGAAGTGCATAGTTCACTGCCTTCTGCTTTTCCCATCTGCTTCATTTCTGGAGGTAAACAAAGTGCTAAAGAGAAACCCTTGTGCACAGTACTTTAGCCGAAAATACATTACACTGACTTAAGGCAGGTGTGTGAATTGTATCAAATCAGACATGCGGTTCAGAGGCATTTAGCAAAATACATTGCACTTGTTAGAGCCCAAACATGAAAGGAATTGAGGAAACCAAGTTTTAAAGTTCCCAGAAAGAATGCACTGACTTTCCACCAACCTGTGCATTTTTATGTGTAAAGTGTCCATCTCAAGTCCTATTTTGTTCAGCACATCCTTAAGAAATGAAGGTCTGTTTTTAAGCTTTGGTTGCTTTTCAAAAGTTGCTTGTGTGCTTCTAAGACTAGAGTGTGCCGAAAAGCATTTGATTTTTTCAAAAGCTAAGCATGTGATTCAGAGTGCAGAAGATTTTAAATCTATAGTTCTTTGTGGCTGTGATGTTTTCTCCTTCTTTCTGTTCATTTTGAAGACTGTTGGGGTAGGGAAAGGAGGAGAGGGCCGGAGCAATTATTAAGGACTATTGGAAGTGACTGAGGTGCTTAGATTATTCATTGGGCTGTTTAGTTCAGTTAGTGACCAATTACTAGTGTCACAGAAATAATTTTTTAAAACTTAAAATTGTGCATAAAATGGGTATTTTGGGGGCCTTTCTGTAGATTGACATATTACCTATGGCACTGGGAATCATTCTTAGTCTTATCCAGCACCACCTTACCATTCAGTCTGGAGAATGGTCCTTCCTGTGGCTTGTCTTCAACTATAAGACACTTTAAAAGTCTATCCAACTTCTAGTTGGATGAACCCTGGTTGCAGGAACCACAGCTTGAGTAGACAGTCTTGGTGGCAGGTGACGGTAGTCATCCCAACCCTGTGAAACCTAGTCTGGTTTATAGAAAACCTAAGGGACTGGTCCCTTTTCCTGTGCAGTGTTTGGTTTGGGAAGCTCATACTGTAGTCCTGTAGTCTAGGATTTTACTTAACCTAGAATTAGGCCACTGAAACCACAAGTGGCTCTGTGGCTTGAGGTTTTTTGGTTTTGTTTTCTAAATTTTCCTATGCTGATACTATGACTTGTTCCTGCTAGTGGTTCCTCCAACATTCCTGTAAAGGAGAGGCTAGCGCAGTGGAGGGTAGCTCTCCAGTGAGAGGGGTCTTAAAGCTTCATTTACATGATTCTATTTCTATTTTAATTAATCTATAATATATGAGGTTTTCTAAAGATGCTTTTGTACATACATTACATAAAATTGAGAAGATGCCAAATGGTCCAAATCCAAGAATGTTGCTGTCATTTTTTGGCATGAGCTGATGGAGATTATGGGAGGATCTGGGTTTCCCCTTTGTGCCTCCGCTTCTTTCTGTCCTTGAAAATGAAAGTAATGTAAAGAGAGAATATTGGGAAACATGAAGGATGGTTGGCAAGATTATGGGGTCCTGTTGCTAGGTTTACAGTTCAAATCTCTTTACCTCGCTTGGAGGACTGTTGTATATCTCCCATGAAACCTCAGAGTGAGCATTAACTGGCATTAACGGAAGAAGCTTTGTGTTTAAGAGAACTCTTGTTCAAATCTCTTTTCCTGCTCTGCCCTGAGTATTGCTTGACCTAAATTGGGAGGCAGGCAGGCAGGTAGACTGGTCTCAGTGTAAAAAGAGAGATAGAGATTTATAAAAAAAATGTGTATCCTACATGGATTTAAAATAGGAGTGAATTGGTCCTTTAACAAGGGACATTTAAAGTGAGAATTGTTATGTTTAGTCTCAGGTCTAAAGCGAGTAGACTCATAGGAAACATAAAAGAAAAAGAAATCTCTGATTTCTTTGTTCTTTTTGGAGTTAAAGTTTAATGTCAAAGAACACCCTAAATATTTAAAATATTTGGACTGAATAAAGAGTAAACAATTGGATTGGGATAATTAATTATCAAATTGTAACAGCACTGATCCAAATAGAAGCTACATAGTGTTTTTAGTATTGTACGTCTTTCATAAGTATCTCAATCACCTACCAGTCAACCAAGATTGCCTACCAACCAAGTTGTATTATAGCATTGTACACTTTCTGTAAAATATTAAATAAAACTTTCTGTGATGTATAGAAAGAAAATGTCTGTGTTAGGGGTTAGCAAGTTCAGTATGCAAAAAAATGTTCAGCATTCCAGTAGAATTTTTATTCACTCTTCTGAATATAGAGAATAATCATTTATTTTTAAGAATATATTAAACATAATGGCAATGTACTAATTGGTTCCTTTGCTGTGACAACTATATCATAGTAATGTAAGGTTTTAACAATAGGGAAAACTGGCTGTAACTTTTCTATAAATCTAAAATTAAATTAAAAGTTTATATGTGTATATGTGTATATAAAATATATAAATAAAATAATACCCTCGTTTTAAAATTTTAGTAAAAATAATATTCATAAAATTTGCAGTAATTTATATTAAACTATCATGATTGTATCAGGTTAAACCTCAAATACCATTTCTTTCTTGTTTCCTCTTATCTACTGTCTGAAATCAGCTAAATTACTTGATTCTCAGTAAATGAAAGTCTCTAATTACACACCTGCTATAAAAGTTAATTTTCATATTGTTTTATTTATTTTTAGCTTTGTTGGTAATGATAATGTTGTATAACAAAAGTATTCTAAAAAAATTCAAAGGAGGCTTATGGTAAACACTTTATTATTTAAAAATATAATTACCCTTCCTTGTGAATCAATGTTGTCTTAATAATTCTCCCATTTTCCCTTACTTCCAAGACAAAATTATTCTATTTCTCAGAGACCCAGAAAACTCCAAGCTTAGATATTTGGCCAGTTTCACCTACTGTAGTTTCTCTTAACATGTTTATATCTAAGCCTCTCTTCTATGCTTTTCTAACCACAGACCTTGCTTGTACTATTCTTGGACTGGAGGCAGCAGCACGTGAAGCCAGACACAGGAGTATCCAATCCTTTGTCTGTGCAGACATTTTTCATTGCTTAAGTGTGTACTAGCAAACTAGCGAAGGCCCAGTAAGGATTGTGGGACATTGTGCCTCTGTTGGCTGTTCTGTTCCAGGCTCATGGTTTGCTATATAAATATAAGATAAATTCTCATTTGTGCCTATTGGACTATCAAATCAGGGTTTTTAATCAGGTTAAATGTTGGTCAGGATCATTTACCCAACACTAGAATAAGAGCTAACATTCAAATAAGGGACATAGACGTACAAGGTGGTGGCTATAATAGAGATGTCAGGATGGTATTAAGGGACCTTCACTTCTCTCCATTCTTTCCACGTGGATTTGCGACCTAATTGATATTCAGCACAATCTTAATATTTAGGACCATTTTTGAGTAAATTTGTAAGAATAGATATGAGAAGGTAACAGATTAGTTATCTATATGCCACTTGTACATAGGCAGTAATGAGTTTTCATTCAATTGCTTTTTAGATATTTCCAAACATTATAGTCAAAAAGCTACAATAGAGCATGAACTTCCAACAGCAACGCAGAAGCTCATTACAACAAATGACTGTATCCTGTCATCAGTAGTGGCATTAACAAATGGAGCAGGAAAGGTAATTTTTCTGTTTATATTGACATTAAATTCAATATTTAAATATGCTTTTTTTTTCTTCCTTCAGTGACATAGGAAAATTAACCTGTGAAAGAACTTTGGACTATCAGGCTTTTTGTAAAATAAAGTCATCTCCCTTTCCCTCCTCCCTACCCAGTATTTAAACAAATATGGTAATTACTGTTAAGCATTTGTCATGACTAAGGGGATCACTCACACTTCATGTTTTAATGAGTTATTTGGTCATTTAAAGATTGTAGGTGGTCTCAATATAGATAGACTCTTGGGTATATTTAAAAATTGGGGTACTTAAAAAGAAAAAAATTTTAGTATTTTTTTCCCCCTCTAATTTTTTGTTTGTATTTTTTTAAAATATATTTTTATTCATTTCAGAGAGGAAGGGAGAGGGAGAGAGAGAGATAGAAACACCAATGACGAGATAGAATCATTGATAGGCTGCCTCCTGCACACCCCTTACTGGGGATTGAGCCCGCAACCCAGGCATGTGCCCTTGACCGGAATCGAACCCGGGACCCTTCAGTCCGCAGGCCGACGCTCTAGCCACTGAGCAAAACCAGCCAGGGCTTGTTTGTATTTTGATAATACTTGTGGTAAAGCTACCTCTGTGGTTTTATACCTTACCAAGTACTTTTAAAGTGCCTTTAACATATGTTTTTTTCATTGAACTCTTAATACTGGATAATGATCATTTGGATCATTAAGTACTTAAGTATTATTATGAAACTAGAGGCCTGATCCACAAAATTCATGCACAGGTAGGGTCCCTAGGCCTGGCTGGCAATCAGGGCCGATCTGTGGGGCCACCCGTGGGGCTATCGGGCGGGGGTTTGTGGGGGGCTCTGCTGGCACCCGCCTTGGCCAGCCTGGCACCGCCCACTCGCCAGCCCCGCCTGCCGCTGCTGCTGGTTGCCTCCCTCTTTGGGGTGACCAGTGGGGCGATCGGAGGGCCCCTGCTGGTACCCACTTTGGCTGGCCTGGGGCCTATTGGCTAGGGCAGGGGTGGGCAAACTTTTTGACTCAAGGGCCACAATGGGTTCTTAAACTGGACCGGAGGGCCAGAACAAAAGCATGGATGGAGTGTTTGTGTGAACTAATATAAATTCAAAGTAAACATCATTACATAAAAGGGTACGGTCTTTTTTTTTTTTTTAGTTTTATTCATTTCAAACAGGCCGGATCCCCCATGGCTGGGCTAGGGGCAGCTCCTGTGTTGAGTGTCTGCCCCCTGGTGGTCAGTGCGCATCTGCCCCCTGGTGGTTGTTCCATCATTTGGTCGATTTGCATATTAGGCTTTTATTATACAGGATGCCAAAGTGCAGTTTCTTTAAAATTCATCCTATCTTGGATACCTGGTTTCAGCAGAAGTCGCATTCTAAGAATGCATGCCTTTAAAGGTTAAGATTTCTATGAGAAGTCCCCATATGTATGAAGCTGAAAGGACTGTGTTCAGGACGATCTTAGCCCATTTGTTTCAACAGACAGCATAATTTCTCAAGGAAATGCTAATCTCTATCCATATTTATATATCATTATTTTTCTGACAGGTTGACCATATAGATACAAATTTTTTCCAGTGATTTAAGTTAGTCAGAAATGACCATAGGTTGTGTCAGATATTAAGTATTATTTTTCCCAAACTCAGACTGGTCTTTGTGCCAGTTTGGTATAGTTTGGAGCCATAATTAAAAGGTGTTTTCTTTAGGTTCTGTCAGTTCACAGATCTGTGCCTACAGGATTCCTTAGACAGAAGGCCATATCCACTGCCTCAACTTTAATACTTTTATCTACAGGCATGCCGGAAGCTTTCTGAGGATAATTCTAACTTTGATTCAATTAAGGCAAATTCCAGAAAAAGAGACTGTTGGCATTTTACAGGGTCTCTGCATTTGCCACTTTTTTATGAGAACTCTGGAATATTAAATACCTATATACTCATAGCTTATTTTAGATTTGGTTTGCCTAAAACTTTAAAATGTTGTCTCAAGAAAAGGTATTTAATTTTCAGTCTGAATTTTTTATAAATTTTTTTTTAATTTTTTTTTAATTAGAATAAGTACCTGAACTAATGTTAGTCTGTGGTAATGAAAAATATAATCTTTTAGATCATTAGTAATTAATTGTCTACTTTTGGAGCAATTTTTGCCAATGTAGAATACTCTGTTTCATAAGTCACTTTTCCTTATTTATCAAAATGGAATAATTTTTCTGGCTAAGAACTTCCTTAGACATTTTTATTTATACCAGAATTTCATATAGCACTGTAGATTCAAAATTATGGCTCAACAAAGTTACAGATTTTTGTGGCTCCTTATGTAGATTTAATAAAGGTTAACTCAGTAAATAACAAGGATCTACTTAATTTTCAGTCTTTTCTATTACATTTGTGATATACAGATTGAGATTTACAGAATTAAATTTAAGTAGAGAGTGCATATTCAAGATGCCTGTGCCATGGGTTATGTTGTATATGAAACGTTTAAAGTTAAAATTCAAATGGAATGTATAAATTCAAATATGTCTATTTTTGAGAGCAGTGGCAGAGTTAATGAGATCCAAAGCTCATGAACATCATCTAGGAATATTCTGAATAAATCAGAATCAGTTTTGGTTTTCAGGAAGAATAAAAATTTATCTAGATTAAGACCTGTCAGAAGTATAGTCTCAATATTTATACTGATATTGTCTTTTTAATATAAATCATTGCCTAGGCATTCTCAAATAAATAAATGTGGGCTTTTAGGCAGGTGCTGAAATTTCATTTCCATTCTCAGTGTCTTTAACTTTGTTTAGAAAGCTAATATATATACATATACTAGTATATATACACGTGTGTGTGTGTGTGTGTGTGTGTGTGTGTGTGTGTGTATTAGACTAGAGGCCCAGTGCATGAATTCGTGCACGGGTGGGGTCCGGCCGGCCTGGGCCCAGTGGAGGATCAGGTGGGCCTGTTGGGAGGAGGAGATGGCGGGAGGTTGGCTGGCTGGCCGGCCAGATAGACCCCCCCACTCAGAGTGGCGCTGCAATAAAATACGCCTGTGGACGGGGGGGAGGGGGGATGGGGGGGGGGGGGTTGGGGGGAGGAATGGCTGGGGGGGGGGGTATCCATATGTTAGGGGGTGGGCCTACATAGCAATAATGCGTGAGGAGAAATGAGAAGGCAGGACGGGGGGCGAGGGGGGATAATTTATTACTAATACGTTGTTATATCTACTATACCTCTTGTGGCTGGCCCCCAAAATAA
>NW_005871054.1:11576050-11600849 GCF_000147115.1 Myotis lucifugus | reverse complement strand
GGGGTCATGGGTGGTTGGCCAGCCAAGACCTGCCCCTGATTCAGGGTGGTGGGGGCCCATCTTGGGGCAGGGCCGGCTAGGGGGAAGGGCTTCGGGGGGTGTTGGCTGGCTGCCCCGCCCCGATCTGGGTGGGAGAGGCCTATCAGGACGGGGCAGCTGGGGGGAGGGGTCCCGGGAGGTTGGCCGGCCGGCCCCACCTCCTGATTAGGCTGGTTCACTGGCCACAGTGGGCGTCATAGCGACCGGTCCTTCCAGTCGTTACAGCGTTGCAGTTGCTGGCTTTTTATATGTATAGATATATTTTTGGAAAACAAAATCTATCTTCTTGTCACTCTTCATTTAGATTGCATCTTTCTTCAGCAACAATGTGGACTACTTCATTGCTTCACTGAGCTATGGGCCTAAGGTAGCAAGTGGATTCATTAGTCCTCTTTCCGCCGAATGCATGCTACAGTACAAGAAGAAAGCTGCCGCCTACATGAAGGCTTTGAGAAAGGTTTGTGACCTTCTGTTAACATTTAAATCAGAGGAAAAATCAGGAATAATGCCAGAGAATGACAAGAGTTTTCCCACAACTCATACTACAGTGTTTAGATTTTACACAGTTTTGAGGCACAGGTGTTTGGTGGATGTTGTGGGTATTTGAGGAGGAGGAGGTAATAGAGACCCAAACCTAATACGTGATATATGCATAGGCCGTGTTGGAGTCATGTCCCCATTACCTGGTAGACTGTTTAGGGGGAGACAGCCAGGCAGCCAGTGTCAAACTTCAGAAAATCTTAAACTTGTAGAAACAGAAAAATAGTTGGAATACATTTATAATTTTTATCTGAATATAGTAAGAATATACAATCATTGCAAAAAGAAATCAGAAGATAGAGCAGTAAATGAAGATAATTATGGTCACCCCAAGTCCTACCACCCAAAGCTAGACACTCTTAACTTTGCTAGAGTATATCTGGATCCGAAAAATTTTAATGTGTGTATGTACACACTCACATGTACATACAGACAAACACACTTCTAACAATATATACGGCTACCTACCTTTCTATATTTGTCTAATTGTTTTAATTATACCTTTAAGATTAATTCCTAAAAAAGGAGTTGCTGGTTCAAAGTCTATGAATATTTCATGTTTTGACACATTTTCATATTTTGACACTTTAGGGAGATTATCAATTTATAGTTTATCATTAATAGGAGTGTAAATTTAACTAACAAATTCAATACTTGTCAACCTCAGACAAGATGTTCCTTATTGTTATTTTAATTTGCATTTCTTTGCTTATTATTGAATTGGAACATTCTTTCATAAAGTTATCATGAATATTTATGCTATCAATTCCCTGTCCAAATCATTTATCTGTTTTTAAGTAAATGTTCCTAATTAGGGTAGAAAGCTCTCTATATTAAGGATTTTAATCTCCTGTTTATATTGTAAATATTTCCCCCTCAGTTTGCTGTACTAATTTTTCAAAATAGAAATTTTAATTTTTATGTCATCAAACCAGTCTTTTTCTTAGTGGTGGTGATGCTCACTCAGGGGAATCTTGGAAACTCAGGGTACTTCCTAAAATTGAGATGGTCACTTATATTTTTCCCCAGTATTTTTGTGGTGTAAATTTTTAGGTTGAGCTTTTCAATCCATCTTAAGTTCATTTATTTTGATATGAGGAGTATAAACAGTGATCTAATTACTTATTTTTCTAAATTATTAGTTGGTTGTTCTTGTACCATTTATCTCAACTACCCTTTCATCATTGACTTAAAAATGAAACATTTGTCACATAATATATTTTTGTATATGCTTTTGTCTATTTCTAGATTGCCTATCCTGTTCCTTTATCTTTCTATTTTGGTGGAAGTCAATATGGTTTTAATTGTAGCTTGTAACTGGTATGATATTTCACCTTCATTATTTATCTTCTTTTTTTAAAGAGGTTTCTTTTCACATGTATTAAAGAAAATAGTCTATCTTGGCATACATCTGAATTTATTATCAAACCCCATTTAGCATTCTAATTTGTATATGTAGGATCATGAAGCTAATACGATCTTTTTCTTTAATTTTTATGATGCTTTTCCCATAGCCCCTCTCGGAGTCTGTGCCTTATGAAGAAGCACTGGCGAACCGCCGGGTCCTTCTCAGCTCTACTGAAAGTCGAGAAGGCCTTGCACAACAGGTATGATACCTGCGAAATTATGGTACTTGTTAAAGAGCATAAATATTAAATCCCTTAGAAAAGGTTTTAAACATACATAAGGTGATTTAAAAGGTTATAAAGTAAACATGTAAAGTTAACTGTTTAACACATGCTAAAAAGCACCATAAGCATAATGCATTGAAAGGCATTTCTTTGTATTCAATATTTAAAGTCATCTTGATTCAATCGGTGTTATAATTGCCAGTAAACTAGTATCAACAAACTTTGGCCATGATAATTCTTCCTTAGGTACTAGATTTAAATGTCTGAAATAACAAGGCAAAGGAAGGAGGGGCTAGAGACTCAGTGAATTGTTTTACTTCTTAAATGAGCAGGAATGAAAAAATTTTAGTATTCAATTGGTTGATCGAATTGGAGGCAGATAAGTAGGAGGTACTATCTTTGTACAAGTTGGTACAAACTGACAGCAGTTTAACTTTTGTCAGAGATTTATTCACTTTAACACTGGCTTGCTTTGAGTTTTGCAAATGTTTTATTTTAAAGACAACATAAAATAAATTCATCTGCAGCAATATTTTATCTATGCTGACCTTATTTTCATAGGACACATATCACTTTTCGATTTTCGATATTTGTACGCTAAAAATTTCATACACAGAATAATTCCTGAAAAACAGTTCCTGAGACAAACAATAAAATGTGGAATACCTAAAGAATTGATTTTAGATTTTCTTCTTATTTTATGTGTAGAAAGTAAGGCTCAAAGAAATGAAGCAGCTTTTACCCAAAGTAGCTACTAAGGGACAGAATTGTTTGACTTCAAAGCTATTGCTTTTCCCAGTCAGCCACTGACCAACTGCAGGTTAGTCTGATAAACACCCTGGGTCTCACTTCCTGCCTCTCTAAGGTAGGACAGTATCTACCTTTCAGGGTCTTGTAAGGATTAATTGAGCCAATGGGAGGCAGTGTGATATAGTGAAAAGAATCAGACTTGTGAGCAAGACAGATGGAGTCCCAAATCCCGGCTCTGCCATTTGCTGGCTCAGCAGGTGGTGTAGCTGTTGGAAGCTTTAGTTCTCTTTGAGAAATGAAAACTGTAGGACTGTCAGGAGGCCTCAGTGGGATAACGGGAGGAAAGTTCCATGAATAGTGCTGGTACGTGGTGATTGCTCAATCATGATAGTTGGTAAAGCATTTGGAATTCACTATAAGATTTTATTTGATGTAATTCTCAAACTTTTATTTGCCCTGAGAATTAGCTTTCTAAACTTCTGATTAAAGTATAATGCACTTAAAGAAAAGTATACACATCATTAATATATACCCAATGAATTAATGTAACCAGCACCTAGATAAAAATTTTTAAAAATATTTATTTATGTATGTATGTATGTATGTATGTATGTATGTAAGGTATACCTTAAAAAATTACTAGGACCTCAGAAGCTTTCCTCATGCCCCTTTCCAGTTGCTATTCTCCTCTCTCCCAAAGATAACCGTTATCCTGCATTCATAGATTAGGTTTGTTGCCTGATACTGAACTTTTTATTACATAAGAGTATGTAGTGTATACTCTTTCAGTCTGGCTTCTTTCATTCAACATTATATTTGTTGTATTCATCTGTGTTATATGTAATTATAACCTCTCTTTTTTTATTGCTTTTGAGTATTGTGTGAATATATATTATATATTTATTCTTAATGCTTATGAGTACTTGGGTAGTTTTAAGTATTTGGCTATCATAGTGCTGCTATAAACTTTCTTATACGTGTCTTTTGGTAAACATGCATGCATTTCTATTGGGTATATACCTAGAAGGGAAATTACTGGGTCATAGGTTATGTTCAATTTTAAAAGATCCTGCTAAACAGTTTTTCAGTGTTTGTCCCAAATTCCACTCCTCTCAGCACTATGTTTATGATTATTACAGTTACTCCACAAACTTGCCCATCTTTGTATTTTCTTTTTTTTCCCAATTACAGTTTACATTCAATATTATTCTGTATTTGCTTCAAATGTACAGACAGCATAGTGATAAGATAATCATACACTTTATAAAGTAGTCTCCAATATTTCAAGTACCTACCTGGCCCCATACATAGTTATTACAATATTATCAACTGTATTCCCTATGCTGTAATCTACATCTCTGTGACTATTCTAGAACTACCAATTTATACTTCTTAATCTCTTCACCTTTTTATTTTTTATTTTTAGTCGTTTGGGTGATTTTAAATTGCTTTCCTTTGATCGTTACATTGAGTACCTTCTTTTTATGTTTATAGTCCTACTCAAATGTCTATTCAGGTATTTTTTTCCCCCCTCCTATTTCTCTGTGTGGTTATCTGTCTTTTTCTTACTGATTTATAGAAGTGCTTTAATATGTTCTGAATATTAGTTCTCTATTGGAGTCATACCGCTTCTTCCACCTTTTGGCTTTCCTTTTTACTTTCTTAATGATACCTTCCAATGAAGGGAAATTTTTTATTTTACTATAGTTCAATTTCTTTATGTATTTTTAAATATATTTTTATTGATTTCAGAGAGGAGAGGAGAGGGAGAGAGAGATAGAAACATCAATAATGAAAGAGAATCATTGATCGGCTGCCTCCTGCACACCTCCTGCTGGGGATTGAGCCTGCAACCCGGGCATGTGCCCTTGGCCGGAATCGAACCCGGGACCCTTCAGTTCCCAGGCTGACACTCTACCTACTGAGCCAGACCAGCTAGGGCCAGTTTCTTAATTTATGGATGTGCTTTATGTATCCTGTTGAATAAACCTTTTCCTATTCTAGGGTCAAGCTTTTTATTACCTTAGGTAGTTTTGGTTTACATTCTTAGGTAAAGTATTTTTTTGGCCACTGCGTTTTACCTTCATCATCCTCTAAGGTGCAAACCTCTCTGTTGCCTTCAGGTTCAGCAGAGTTTGGAGAAGATTTCTAAACTGGAGCAGGAAAAAGAACATTGGATGTTGGAAGCACAGTTAGCCAAAATCAAGTTGGAGAAAGAAAACCAGCGACTTGCAGACAAGCTGAAGAGTACGAGTAGTGGGCAAGTGGCTGGGCTGGCCCAGGAGAATGCCTCTGTGGGGAATGCTTCAGACCAGGAAGAAACAGCTAAGGCTGTGTCGGAGCCAGTTCACAGCACCAGTGAGGTAAGTGCTGTCTTTAAAAAAAAAAGTTAATTGGTAAGGATCTAACCTAGTGTTTAGTGTTAATCATCTAAATTACATGTTTGTTTATAATAGGAATAATCCATGTGCTTTAGAAAAAGCAGGTTGGTAAGCAGATGCCTCCTTCAAAAAGCATCTCCAGTGCCCTGACCTGTGGTGTGCAGCGCGCTGTATAACACAGAGACAGTCTCTGGGGGGCTTGGGGAGGACCTCACAGAAGAGGGAGCATGAGTGTGTTTCAAAAGTGAGCAGGAGTCCAACAGGAGAGGACTATTTCAGGCTGAGAGAAGGGGCTCATCACGGAACTGTCTTTCCCTCTGCACATAGCGGATTCCTGCCAAAAATGATCTGGAGACAATAGATAAAAATAAGGAGCTTTTTCGCCCTGGCAGGGTAGCTCAGTTGGTTAGAGTATTGTCCTGTTATGCCAAGATTGCAGGTTCGATCCCTGGTCAGGGCACATACAAGAATCAACCAATGAATGCATAAATAAGTGGAACAACAAATTGATGTTTCTCTCTGCCTTCCTCTCTCTAAAATCAATCAATAGATTTTTTTAAAAAAGGACATGGCATTTTTCTGTCTTCCTTATGTTTCTGCTTTTTAGCTTTTCTTATTCTCCCCTCTCATTTAAGGTACAATTGAGATTGCCACATTTACCACCACATTTTCCATGATTTTGGATATGGTCTTTGATGGTCAGGACATGGTCGGCCTCCGTTCATTTTTCATAGGATTGAATCTGTTCCTTTCCTTTAGTTGCTTTCAATCTAATGGAGTAGAACTTGGATAAACATCTGTAAGAGGAGCTGTGTGCTGTCCCACATTCTCAAACCATAACTGGGGAGTGAGAGGGTGAGGGCAGAGAGCAGAATGGATGCCAAATGTAGTCACATTTGAATATATAAAAGTAAATGATTGGCGTGTTACTGTAAACAGTTTGCAACTGAAAGGGAGAGACTAATTGCTACTCCTGCTTCAGGGAGTAGAAAATTATGGCTCTTTAAAAAAAAAAAAAGTCTTATAAAAAAAGACCCTTTAGAGTTAGGTGGGCATAATATTCATTAGCACACATTCAGTTTAGTTGATATGCTGCACACTCTTCAGAGTAATACTCTTAAGGATATTATTTAGAATCTGTGAAAACTGTTTATTGGGTATCATCTCTGATGAGCAGAATCCTTGAAACTGAGTTTCCAGCAGCTTTTTAAAGTTATTGTGCCCAAGCACATGAACAGTAACCTTAATCTAGTAATCATGACTATCTTTTTTTGTTGTTATTTTCTTGTTATCCTCACCCGGGGATATTTTTTCCATTGATTTTTAGAGAAAGTGGGAGTGTGTGTGTGGGGGGGTGTCAGAGAGAGAGAGGGAGAGAGAGAGAGAGAGAGAGAGAGAGAGAGAGAGAGAGAGAGAATGTGAGAGAGAGAGAGAGAGGGAGAGAGAGAGAGAGAGAGAGAGAGAGAGAGAGAAAGAAAGAAAGAAATAGAAACATTAGTATGAGAGAGACATGACTGGGGCAAGGGATCGAACCTGCAACACAGGTACGTGCCCTTGACTGGGAATTGAACCTGTGACTCTTTGGTGTGAGGGCCATTGCTCTGCCCACTGAGCCACGCCAGCCAGGGCATGACTATCTGTTTTTGAAGTCTTAATCCGTAAAAAACCAAGTTTTAAAAGCCTGGCAGCACTTTAATGTGTCTAAAATTACATTTTCATTGATTTAAATATGAAATGAATATTTATTGATATAACAACATTGTATCAAACATGTATTTCTTTTGTCTTTTTTTGAATTTTCAGCCAGTTTTTTTTTTTTCCGTGTGTTTTTTTATTTTCTGTTTGGAATGTTCTGTTATGATGGTCACCATCTCAGCTACTGCTTTGGAAATAAGTACAGAAATGACAACGGGAGTCAGAAGCTCTTGTCTCTTCCCAATTTGTTGGTTTCAGTGATGAAAATGACTAACAGCGTTTTGTTAAAGGAAATAGTGATGATGATCATCCATTACCACCTCATGGCAGAAATAGCAAATGTGGTTGGTTACCTGTCCGCAGGTACTGCTTCCTTGTAGTAAAACACAATCCAAGAGTGACCTAGTACTCCAGGCCCAGTGTGCTTTAAAAGTATGAACTGAGAAGAGAAAATATTACATTGTTTAAATTGTTGTGTTGGAAATGTAAACAGTCTATTCTAAAGAATTCTTTTCCTTATGTTCTAGATTGGGGTTTTAACCAGGACTTCTGACAGTGAGGTAAAGTGTGCTTGGCATCATGTTGTTTTGTTAGTAAATATCGGGCTGCATGTTTGTTGACAAAGTCTTACAACCATCAGCTTTGTCTAAGTGTGTTTCTGACCATTCTAGCAAATGTGGAACCAGTGTTTTCCCCTCCATCAGTGGATCCATTTGGCTTTTCTCTTTGGTTCTATTTTAACTGTCACCAGCAAATTATAGCCTGCTTTGTAAATGCCTCGTTGAATGACTTGACTTGGCAGTTTGACAAGGGGTGGCCATTAGCTCGCTGGCATGCTGGGTGAGGCTGAGAGCCTTTGGCCCTCCCACTGGGCAGGCTGGGAAAGCAGGGCTTTTCAAGGCTTGATGAACAGTGTGCCTGCTAGTTGTGTCCAGCCCTCCAGTGGGTGAACCCAGGTCAGACTTGGCTTGTCACAGAGGTTTGCACATTAGAGTTTTGAAATATTATAAGATGTAACTTTATAAATAAGCACCTTACCACTCAGTATGGTGAGCTGGTAAATAGAGTTCAAGTTGTTTGTTAAATTCTTTGCTTTCCTTATTGGCCCTATACTTTAGGTAATCTTGAACCTCTGCATATATTTTTTAACTGAATTCAATAGTGTGTCATTGCTAGAGTAACTAGAAGAAATACTAGTCTGGGACAAGGCTCGTAACTGTTCATTATAGAAATAGTTTAATTTGTTAGCATCTTTTAAGAGCATTAGAGCCTGATTTAAGATAATGTTGGGGGCGGGAAAGAATGTTCAGATTTTAGAGGTTCCAATACATGTTCCCCTTTCCTTGTCTTCTTCCAGTTAGAGGAGGACATAGGAATCAGACAGATGGAAATTTTGAAAGTCAGGTTTGTGGCTAATGAAGCAATGGAGGGACATGGTGCCAGGGCTTCCCAATACCTCACTTCTGCTCTGTTTTCTTGAAGCCATAGCTTCATTCTGAGTTAGGTAGGGTGTTGAAAAAAGAAATTTGGAACCTGGCTGTGGTGGCTTACTGGTTGAGTGTCAACCTATGAACCAGGAGGTCATTGTTTGATTCCTGGTCAGGGCTTATGCCTGGATTTCGGGCTCGATCCCCAGTGTGGGGCGTGCAGGAGGCAGCCAATCAGTAATTCTCTTTCATCATTGATGTTTCTATCTCTCACCCTCTCCCTTCTTCTCTGAAATCAATAAAACTATATTTTTTAAAAAAAAGGAAATTTGGAGTATTCATTTGCCTGCCCTGTCTGAAGTTTCTTTGAGGGGTAAGAAAACTATGATCCCCCATCAAATTTCAAATAAAAATGTACAAAATACTGTCTCTTCTGTATCCTAAAGTGATGTTAATTTTTTTTTTCTAGAACTGCTTCATCTCACTGGCATTCATTTAATTTGTTATGTGTGCTCTATTTAGGTTCCAGATGTGGAATCTCGTGAAGACCTAATTAAAAATCACTACATGGCAAGGATAGTGGAACTGACGTCTCAGCTACAGCTGGCTGACAGTAAGTCAGTGCATTTTTATGCTGAGGTGAGTGGAGAGTTAATTAGATTTGGTGGTTTGTTCCTAACCCCTTCAGGAATTAGGTCACTGTCCTCGTCTCCTGCTGTTCACTAGAAGAGAGACGTCAGTATCTATTCATCCATGAATTTGGTTGGAGTTTGTATTGATTGGTCTACATACGAACCAAAAATTTTCATTTCAGTAAATATAGGACTGATTTGTCATTTCTAAGTTACTAAAACATAATTGAGACTTATAGGTAGCTTTTCTGATGATCATGCATGTTTTGGAATATTATTATTATAGATTACTTGTTTTAGGTAGTTATAGACAGTTATTGGCCAAAGAATTTTCGTATATGGAAATTAAAAAATAAAATATGCCCTTTTCCTTTTATTAAAAAGTACTTTCCAATTTTTGAGTGACAATTTGTTGAAATTAGTTTCTATGATAAAAATATAACCTTTTCCAACCTTTAAAAGGTATAAAATCTTACTTTTTGTTATAGTTTCTTCTTTCCTCACTAAATAATTCATTCTCTTAAGAGAATTGGAAAAACACTATGTAAGATAATCAATAAAATTATACACAATTCATAGATTAGAAGGGGAGAAAATGAAGGAAGAAGGTACTGCTATCAAAGAGTAAGAAACAAATGATAAGGTAGACTGAATGTTGCTCAACATATAAGAATACCTGTAAGGTCTCCGAATTAAAACTTGATATTAAAAGGTCAGCTGTAGATGTCAAATAGAGAATTATAATGCTGTAATTGTTAAAGAAACCAAAAAAAAAGAAAAAAAAGACAACATCCTTTACTGGAACTGACTGTGATTTTCGCCAGTAACTATGGAGATGGAGAAGTTGATGGGTGGCCAGTTGCTTGGCTTCTTTGTTTCCTGCTAAAATAAATGATGTGCCTCTCAGTGTTGTTCACAAACAACCATTACATACCTGTTTGATGAGTGGATCAACAGTGACAGCTTACCGGGCTCTAGAAAATGCGAGGGCAACAGACTGGATGACTTACAGCAGAACTGCCGGAGTACTGACCACCTGAGCCTGCGGTGCAGCACACAGTCATGTCCTTATCTGGATCCCTAACTGCCTTCTGAGCTGGTGTCCCTGATGTGATTGTTATCTTCATGAGGCCTCCTACCTTGTAAAACTCTCTCCCTCTTTTTCAGGTTTAGTGCTTGAGAACATACTAGTAGATGTTTGGTTAACAGAGGGTGGTTGGCTGAGCTTTCCTGAAATGAGTGGGGATTTTTGAGGCAGTTTTATTTCCAAGAGACTTGTTTGTTTTAGTGGATGTCTTCAGCACAATTGTGATACAAGAATTTTTAAACTGTCCTAGTTTTTCCTCATTTGTAAACAGGAAGTGGTGTCCCCCTATGACTTTACTGGAATGATTCCTCTAAGCATCAGATGTCAACACAGCATTCAAATGTGTCTCAATAGATCTTCCTTGACAGTCTTTGGCCTTATCAGAAAGTTTAGTGATCCTTTTAATGGCACACCCTCTTTAAACAAGAGAGTGAAATTGATTTTTCCTTTTTTCTTCTGTCTCTGGATAGCCTAGGTTTGGTAAAACCCCCAAAGAAAGCAGCTGGGACCTTTACATTCCTGCCCTTACTTTTATTCTTTTTTTTCATATAGATGAAGCATAATCTGTATAGCAGGACTGTAAAGTGTTTATTGTTCCTGTAATGTGGTCTTTAATAAAGGACTTAAAACACAAGAAAACTATCTTAGGGTCTATATTGCTTGGTCAGATATGATTGATAATGTTTGAAATAACCACTTCCTTTTTGTCCAGTCTGAGTCTAAATGAATCCTGGGTAGATGTAAAAACTTCTTATGTTTTTTGCAACCACTGGTCGTTGGATTAGAGCTAGGAAAAAACATAGATGAGCTTGGGTTAGTAGACATTCTGTTTCCTTATTAAAATGATGAAAGTGACCTTAGCAATATTTTTTCTAATATGTCTCCTTGGGCAAAGGAAACAAAACAAAAAAATAAACAAATTGAACTACATCAATCTATTTATTCTTGAGGCTGTCTTGGAAAATAAATTTTGGATATTAGTTCACTTTATCTAAATTGGATTACCTTCTTTCTCCATAAGGTGCATTTATATTTATTGTGAAAAGATTTCATTCTAAAAGAGAATTGAAGGATATGAAATGGGGAGTCTCACATATGGGTTGTCAGGTAAACTAAATTTAAAGACTGAAAGAGTGATTTCCCATAAACACCTGATTTCTAGAAAACGGAAACAACCTTCGATCAATGAACCTCCACCGAGAGCTTCTCCCCATCCTCAAGACAATGAAGTTTGTGCTTGGACTGTAGCTTCTACCTCCTCTTTGCTCCAAACCCTCAGTGAACTCACCTGTAGCTTACTATAGTTTCCATGTCCCGAACTGCAATTTCTCTGTTGTTACCAAAGAGACTCAATTTTTGGTCCTTGGAACTTGCCTCAAGTTTATGTCTTATATTTATGTTGACACTAGAAAAGTATGTGGAATCTGTAGTGATGTCTTATTTCATTACTGATATGGGTTCTTGGTGCCATATCTCTATTTCTTGTTCAGTGCTGCTGGATTTTATACATTTAAAAAATATTCAGTAATAAGTGTTTTTGGTTTTATTTAAGCATGGTGAGAGCCGGGCCACATCTTCCTTATGTGTATTCTAGTGTCTGGTACAAGGGCTGTAGGTATTCTGCAGATATTTGGGGAAGGAAGAGAGGGAGGCTTTGGTTTGGGAGATTCTTTTATAATAATCTTGTTTGAAGTATATTTGCTTTTGGGAAATGCTCCCTGTGGTAATGAAATGCTTTCTGATTTAACAGTGCCGAGCACTCTCTAAAAGACTGGCCTTGGCTGAAAAGTCCAAGGAGACCCTGGCAGAGGAGATGAAAGTAGCCAGTCAGAAGATCAGCAGACTTCAGGTGAGTTCATAAGTGCTATCTAAGCAATTTTCATAGGTTTATTTCATTCAAAGTTCTTGGGCAGCAAAGTCAGCATTTTCTTTCTAAAGTAGTGGCATTCGACCTCTAGACACACATTTTCCTAACCATGTTGTTTCTAACTCATTTTAAAGTAACATCTTACTTATGTAAGGCAAAAAGTGGTTGTGTAAAATCAAATCTCTGAGTTGATTTTAATTTTAGATAGTTTTGTAGTCAACATGTCTTTCTTTGGTAAGTAAAATTACTTTTACTTTCATAAATAAGAAGATAATTCATTATACAAACAACACTTTTAGCTGAATATTAGCTGTCATTATCCACTTTAAATGAAGTATGGAGTATATGCAGTAGTTAATGTAAATAGTTACATCTCTCTATACCCTTCATGCAATTTCTTTACATTTCAACTTCCCAAAATTTCCAACACGATTTCAAAGAATATGATAAATGATGGGATATTTTAGTCACAAAGTGTCACCTTCTCTGAGTCAACAGAATATTTATCTGCTTATGTCAAAGTTGCCAATTATGGATTAAAATACTGGTATTTACTGTATTTTACAGAAGCACTGAGCATATTTCATGCTTTCACTCTATATATATGGTGGTATGATTCACAACATGTCAATATGAAAGCATTTCTTTAAATACTACTTATTTACCCATTGTTCTTTCTCTCTTCCTCCCTGCTAATCCCTGTCCTATTATTTTTATTCTGTTTCTTCTCTTTACTGTTTCATAAAATTGACCTAAACCGAAAGGTAGGGCTGCAAAATATTTCCCCTTACTCCTTTGTTTTAAACCCTTGTTTCCAGAAAACTTTTATTAAATATAAACATGATACAGGCAAAGAATAAACACATTAGCACAGCAACACCCACTTCCTCTGGTTTCAGATTAGTTTATTAGATTAGCTGGGAGCACAGGATTAGAGTTTAAGGGGCTGAAGAGAGCCCGAGAGATGGAAAGAGAGAGGAAGGTGCCTCTTTCAAACATCCTATGTAGAGGGCTCTGGGCCATCCAACTCTGGGATGGTGCTAGAGACGGACTCCCCACATCACCAAAGGCTCAGGAAAACCTTCGGGAACTTGAAAAGATCAAATAGCTGGCTTCTTTTTTAGTGATAGTTTTACACCTTGCATAGAAGGATATGCTTTTATTTTTGTAAAGCCATTTGGAAGGCTGAGAACAACTTTTCCCCCATTTCTTTTAACTTTGTTCTCTTGTTAGGCCTTTGGCTTAACCTTCATATTAATTGATCATATAGATTATTTAGATAAGTTGCTTTTTCCAAAAAAAATTTTAAATAAATTACAAAAGCTTCAGAGTGGTGCGGCTAATGGGGTTTTGAATTTTTGTTTTTGTTTTTCCTCTTTTCCTCTGCCATTTAGGATGAACTGACAACTACCAAGAGGAGTTATGAGGGTCAGTTAAGTATGATGAGTGACCACCTGTGCAGCATGAATGAGACACTGTCTAAACAGAGAGAAGAGATTGACATACTGAAGATGTCCAGTAAGGTAAGGGCGGGGAGGGGGCAGGCTCTCTACAATAGAATATTTAACATATTTAATATAAGATATTTTATTGCTGTGCATTTCAGGAGCAAAAGGTTAAGAGATTTAAAGTGTTTAGAAACTATATATATATGGAACTTGTCCTCTTATCTAAAAGTAAAATTAAGTTTCTTTGGCTGAGTTATAAGTTGAGAGAAGACGTGACTTCTAAGGCCCTAATACTGTGTCCTTTGTTTTTTGGCGTTTCTGCTACTGTTTTATAGGTTCAGGGGACTCTTAGGAGGTTTATGATGGGGCTTGCTCTTTTTTATATGAATCTAAAATGGTGCTGTTGAAGAATAACCCTCTTTAGCAAATTTATTCTCATATATATCTATATAACCTAAGAATGTCTTGTCCTTTTAATTCCAAAATGTTTCTTTGAATTAATTTCACATAGAGCCTCCAGGCTGGGGTCAAGTGGCTATTAGCATTATTTTTATGTTGAAACTCATATCCACATATCATGAAAAGTAGCATTCAGGGGCCCAGGACTTGGTTCCATGCATCATCTCAGATGCTTAGCACGTTTTGGTAACTCAGACAATACTGTACCACCACCAGCTTGGTGCTGTCTCCAGCCTGCGCTCTTTGAAATTCACGGCTTCCCTTAATGATTTAGCGAGCAGTTATTGCGTTCCTGCTATGTGCTGGCATTGGGAAGGAAATAGAGATGCACAAACCATCGCTTTATTTTAGCATCTGCTAGTGGTGGTGCAGGGCAGCATTCTGCTTCGTTAGCGTCTCCTTGGGAAATATATCACGGTAATGTATTGGAGTCTGTGTTCTCAGAGTAGTTTCGTGATGGCCTCTGGCTACCTCAGAAAGTGTCTATGATGCTTTTCTGGGACATCATGTGATGACTGTAACCAGCCAATGTGGCTTTGATTATGGTTTTTCTGTTACTTGTGCTTCAGGAAACTTGAGCTCTTGGAGATATAGGGGGTGGGGGTTGGTCTTCTTGAAGAATGCCTCCTTTAACCCTTTTGGCCTCTTGATGTTGTAGCTGGGCAATAGCTAGCTCATGTAGAAAGTACATACATCAGTATGAGTAATATGAGGAAGCCTGTTTGGCACCTAACACATGAAAGAAAGTAGCAGGGGAACTTCAGACTCCAGAGTTGTGGAAGGCATGTGGTTCTGAATGCAGAAGGGTTCATGTTGAGTACAGGAGAGCTCTTTGCAGCTACCTTTGAGGTTAGGGAATTTTCAAGCCCTCTCAGAACTTTTAAATCTAGTCCTTAAAATACCTGTCATTAATAAAACACTGAGTTAGAGATCCTTCTTCATTTTGTAGTATATATTGTTAACCTTTCTTTGATTATTCTATGATCCCTATTGCTTTTTTTCTCTCCCTATGCATTAGTAATTCAGATTGCCAAGGCATTATCTTATGGCAGAGTTGACTTTGTCTCTACTGGATACCAAGTAAACATCCTGAAACCATTTGCTTGCTATTATCTTGCTCTTACTGTTTGTATTCTGCAAGCATTTCCCACTTACATGAAAAGAATGTATTTGTATCTAATAGTTAAGTATAGGAATTTAATGAGAATGTTTTTCTAAAAAGTGAACTTCTCCAGAAAGCAAAACTGGAAAGTCCAAATGTCTATATTGTGAGGGAATTGGGAACAAGATATCTTCCCCTCTAGGTTGTTTTCAACCAGTATTTGAACTTCCTTTTGACAGATAATTATTGACATTTGATCTATTAAGACCCTTTAAAGGTATTTGTTTTAAACAACAAAGAAACATGTGTAGGCTAAAATTTTTATTTAGTTTTATGAAATCATAAACTCCCTTGTCTTTGGAACAGAAGGAATATTTGAGGTTTGCTAAATCCAAGATAGCTCTATTTTCTTTCTTTATTGCCTGTCCTCAGTCCCCAGGGGGATAAGGGCTCATAAATTTAGAGTGGGGAGTGCTTTGTGATTACTGAATAAAAGTTTGTAATGCAAGGTTATCTCTCCTCTTGGAAACTAAAGTTGTCCAAAGTGAAATATGGCTTCCAGACAGCTTGGTCGTTAAACTATGTGAAATATTTTTCTTGAAGTTTGTGTCCTTATTGTTGATTTTTTTCCCTTCCTTCCCCCGCCTCCCCCCTTCCCCTCCAGGGAAATTCTAAAAAGAACAAGGGTCGATAGTTTACACATACCTGGTTGGTGACTTCTTTCCAGAGCTGCTACTGCTGCAGGAGCTGCAGGGCCACGCCTCCACGTCCAGTGCTGGCCGCCTTCCGGAAGCTGGAGCGTTGTTGGACCTAGTAAACTAGTCAGTGTTGTAAATGGCCTTGAAACATTTAAAATATATTTGCAACCAGTAAGGCAAATACAGAATTTGATGTTGACAGTAAAATGGAAAACTATACACATACCATGGATATTGTAGGTTTCCTTACGCTGTTTTTACTGTGCACTTTTTAAAATTAGGTTTTAATTTCAGTATGTAAGAACAACAAATATTTTGTATATTTTCAAACTCAATTATATGGTAATCGATTTGGTATCTATGGAATAGATATATGTTTCTGGATAAAATGCTTACATTGTCAAACTCATTACTTCCTGCTATAATTGAAAGCAGTTTTCAGATTCTTTTTGAAGACTTCTCTCTCTCTCTCTCTCTCTCTCTCTCTCTCTCTCTTTCTCTTTCGGAGGGAGTGGGCCTTGCAAATTTCAGATCTCGTGGGTTTATTATCATTGTCTTCAGCTCTTCAGTACTCTCTCTGTGTTGGAATAATAGCTTAAGGAATCGATGTCAATAAATTCGTACTTATGTCAAATCTTCAGTCTCTGAAAATTTGATAAAGGAAACTGAAACCTATTAGAGTAGGCTGTACAAAATTTACCATAATTGTATGGCTAATCCTTTTTTAAGGCTTTGAGTTTTGCCTTGAGAGGTACTTGTAACCATACTTCAAGCTGGGACCCTGAGCCATTTCAGCTCCACTTAGTTTATTTTATAAACATTGTATCATTTCAGCATACACCTCAGGGGTGTCTCTCCTGTACATCCATTCCCCGGCCCTCAATATATTGATTGCTCCTTTCTTCTGAGTTGCTTGCACAGGCCCTTTTCACCCCATGTCCAAGTCTCCAGATTAGCTGAGATGTTCCGGAGACCCCTTCCTCTCTATCTCCCAACCACCCTGCCTGCAGCTCCATCTCCCTTAAGCCTCTTCTCTTGGCAGTTGCTAATCACCCTCCAAAATACTTTATTAGGGTTTGCCTGAGAGTTTACCACTGGCTTCTCTGTGCTCAGCACTTAAGCCAACCCCTTGGCTTCTGCCCCAAATCCTCCGCTGCCTGTCATAGAGAGGCAGGTCGTTCTGCCCCGTCTTCACAGTAATAAAGTGTTTGGATCCTGCTTTGGGGATCTTTGATGAGTCAGCTCAGTCCCATTCTTCCTAGCCCTTCAAGTCCATAGCCCCTTTGCCCTCTTCATGTTCTACAACCTGCCCACTGCCAGTTCTCTATCAGCTGGACCAGCTGTTTCCCTGCAGCTGTGCCTAGGTCCCCGAGCACTGTGAGGGAAACATCTAATAACCTTGCTGGTTACTGCCATCATAACTTAGGGTTTCTGGATACTCTTTCTTATACTCCAGACCTCCCACCCCTTTTACCAGAGCATCTTTCTAAAGCATAATCTCTGCAGAACCTGATGGGAAGCCTTCACATAGCTCCTCATTGCCTGCTGGGCACCATCTAGCAATGGTGTGTTTGTGTGAGACACGTACAGCCGACCATCTCTCTTTTTTTGTTTGTTTTAATCCTCACAAGAGGAATGCTTAGAGAGAGGAAGGGGGAGGGGAGAGGGAGAGGGAGAGGAAGAGAGAGAGAGAGAGAGAGAGAGAGAGAGAGAGAGAGAGGAGAGAGAGGAGAGAGAGAAACATCAATCAGTTACCTTCAGTACACTCCCTGACCGGGGATGGAGCTGCAACCTGGGCCTGTCCCTGACCGGGAATTGAACTGGAAACCTGTTGGTGCACTGGACGACCCTCCAACACTCTGGCCAGGCTCTCTCACTTGCTCTTCATTCTTTACCATGCATCCTGTGTGCTTTCCCTCTGCCTTTATGAAAACTCTCAGACCTCTAGGTCAAGGAAAGCCTAACTCTTTCTGCACAATGGGCCAGTTTTTCTCTCAGACAATGTGAATCTTGGGGATTATTTCCCTCTTTGCTTTGGTGGCTGAGATTTGTGTCTCTCACCAGCTGTGAGCTGCCAGAGCTCCCAGACCAGACACCCCTATTATCCTGGCCCCATGCACGCTCAGGCAGGACTTGGACTGGTTGGCTATTCTGTGAGGGTCAGTGCATCTTGGGAGGTTTCCTAGGGCTGAGGGACAGGGCAGGACTATAAAGGGTACAGTTGGTTTTCTGGAAAAATTGTCCCTTTTTAACTTAACTGGTAAGAGCTTTGGTCTATTGGCAGAATCCCTTCGCAAAACATATAACCACCACCATTAATTAACCATTTACCGTAAGTCAGGCATGGGTAAGACTTGACATGTATTATTTCATTTAAGCCTCCAATAACTGTTTCTCGCTTGTGTTGTTACTATCCCCGTTTTATAGACAGAAAACTAAGGATCAGAGAGGCTAAGCAACTTACTCATGGTCACGGTCACACAGCTAGTACATGTTGAGCCAGGATTCAACCAGGTTAGTCTGATTCCAGAGCCCGGATTACTCATACTGTAATATGAGCCTTTCGGTTGGGGCATTCAGTTCTGTTCCTCAGGTTCTGTATCTTTGGAGGATAAAATTGTTAATTTCCAGCAACTCCAGTACTTCATTCAATTCTCCCTTTCCATGTCTTCACTAAGTACTACTTACCCCTTCTTTCAGTCAGCTTTTAGTTAGCTTCTTGGGCTAATGGGCTGGCACAATGTTTGCCTTTGACATGCTTTTCTTTTCTTTCTGATGCTTCATTTTTATTTACATATTCCCTGTTATTCAAACCTTCCTAATTACTGAACTCTGAATTTAATATATTTATGCCATGATGCTGCCTCTTCCTTCCAGGCCTCTTTCTGTACAAACTTTGTTGTTATTTCTCTTTTTTTACAAAAAGGAATTTTCTAACATACACAAAAGTAGAGAGATGAATGCAAACCCTTATCTCCCCATCACTTGTTATGAACATTTGTCAGTCTTGTTTTATCTTGTTTCCACACTTCTTTTTTTCCTAAGTATTTTAAGGCAATTCCCAGACACTGGCCCATTTTGCTCGTCAATACTTCAATTATGCATATCTTTGTAAAAATGGTGAGCACTGACTTCTAAATCTGCCTTATCCATTTCATCATTCATTCAATAAGTATGTGTGGAGTGCCTGCTTTGTGCTCAGTCCTAAGGAGACTGTGATAAGCGAAACGACATGCTGGCTGCCGTTGGGAGCTTACAGCCTGCTAGTGAGACAGCAGAGTGATCATGTAAATGCTTAATTACAAATGGTCACAGGGTGTGCATCCTGCCCTGGATTGCCTCAGACAGAGCAGCAAGTGAGAGATAATACATAAAGGCTATCATTTTCTAAAATTAAATTTCTGTATTTTTACCAAGTTTATGAACTTAGTTTTAGTCAAGCTGTTCCAAAGTACTTATTACAAAGAAAAAACAAGGCAAAACAAACTAACAGAAACACCCCCCGATCCTCTCTCATTTCATGCTCCCCGGAGAGAACCACTTGCACTCACTATTTTGGTGTCTGTCTCTGAGTTCCAAATAGCACGTTACTGGTGTCTTCCTGCTGGGCTTTATCAATTGACTTCACACTTGGAAGATGAGGATTTGCCTGTTTTTCAACTGATATACACCACACATATATACATACATACTTTATCTCTCTTTCCTGTCTTCAAACTAGTCACATCAGCATTTTGATTAGGTCAATATTCAGTGTATGCTTTATTATTCTAGTGCTGTCACAGCTGAGTCATATAATGTACTGTGATTACTTTTCCTTTCCTTCACAGCTCTTTGTTTTTCCCTGGAGTTAATCATTGTCTTTTTAAAAATGTTGCCTACTATGTTTTCTATGTTACCTTATTCCTAATTTCTCTCCCAGGTGTGTAATGACTAGCTCTCCTCTCAGTGTGGTCAAATTCAATTGGGTGTTCAGCCAACCTCATCTTCTTCAAGCAGTCTCTCCTAGAGCCCTTTGACCTGCGCCAGGCTGTACGGGTTGCTCTCCAGGCCATCAGTGCTGCTGCTGTCCTGGGATCATCCTTCCTCCTCATCCTGGGCCTCAAGGGTCTCCCACTCTTAGCATTACCCTCTCACGCTCCACGAGCCCTCCCAGTGACTGCCCTGTCCCTCTGCTTCCCATTGCAGCCCACCTCTCAAAGACTGGTCTGTCCTCTCTAGTCCTCTGAGCCATGGAAAGGAAAATAAGAGGTCATTCTCTGTCTGGGAAAAGTATCAAGAGCACACATCTCTCTTTGAAGAGATTCAACTATTAACCTTTTTGCTTATTCCTGCTTTTTTCATGTGTGTATATATATATATATATAATACTATTTATTTTTAATCAAAATTGGGATTATAAGAAATTCCAGATGAGGGAAAAAATAGGTTCTGTAATAGGACAGGGTATAGGTTAGAGGGCTGCACAACTCCAGGGGCACTGTTTATATTATGCTCCATAGCAGGACTGGGTGAAGGGATAAGACCCTCCAGGCACAGCTTGAGAAGCTGTGATAAACAGCATGTGTCTTGTGGTAGCATTTTTAAAATAACCCGCAACCCACACCATTATGTTGTTACAAGCAATACTGGTCACTTTTCAAAGCTGATAAAATTGGATTTTCCATTGCTTTTGGTAAGAGACTAACTTTATCAGTTCAGCTAACAGACCTTTTAACAACATGACCACTTTTCCCAGTTCATTATCCAATCAAATAAAACAAAAACTGAGCTGCACTAGTTCCAAACAAAAATGTGAGAGAAAATAAATAAAATGAGGAACCAATTAGCTAAGAAAGGGACCAAAAAAGTTGAAGCAAAGGCTCTTTCCAAATGACCATGAATTAAAGCCTTCTTTATAATAAAAATCCCCAGAGAGAATAAGGTGCAGTTTATAGTTTTGTTTTTTCGAAGCAATAACCCTGGAAGTTGCTCCCAGCTATTGAAAGCCTTCAAACTCTAACTTTCACACGTGAAGATGATGGCTAAGAAACCAGCCGGCAGAGGTACACTGACAAGGACTAGTTTGTTCTGTGATAGAAGAGGAAGCTTCTGTTCTTGGCTAAGGGCCACGTCCTCAGACGCCATGGTGATAAATGGAAAGCTTGTCAGTAAGCAGTTGCCCATGCTTTACATTTTTAAGCAGTTTAGTAATTAGCTCCAAATTAGGAAATTAGCTGGCAGTCAAAGCATTAGAGCAGGAAAACCCATTATAGCTCTTCGAAATCTTTGAAAGAAAAGGTTATAGAGCATTAGAATAACCGTTTTCATAAGGAGAGGATTAGAATTGGCTTCTAGGTGAAAACATGATGGAGACTATTGTCTGCTTTGCAGGAGTAGAAGCCTTAAAGACACCTCCCCCACTTAGAACCTTTATGTTTGTTTTTCTCAGGAGCTTTAATGATCTCTGAACTCAATCCTACTGGTCCCTAAACACCAGTGGAATAGCCAAGTGGTGACACCACATAGGTCCAAGAATAGAACCAACACTGTTAACCATCGAAGAACAAAATGTCAGTGACTTCTTGCTCAGATGCTAAAGAATATTCTCCCTGACTTATGCTTTCCTGTATTTCGTTAGGACACTTTTGTTGTGTTAAATGGCCAACATATTTCATGTAGTCATTGTCATGTATGCTATCTCCCTAAGCAACTACAGATGTGAGAGGCAGGAGCCATGCCTTATACTTAACTCCCCCACAGTGCCTAGCAGAATGTCTTGTACATAGTAGGTGTTCAATAAATACTAATTGGATACATTTTAGGGAGCAAGCCAAGGGACTGGCCAATAGCAATGGTCAGGGTAGCTCAAGCCACACCTAAGAGTGCCCCATTTCTAGGACAAAGGATAGCCAGTCGTGGGCCATTCTGAATTAAATGATCATCCCCCTAAATATCAGTGATTTCAGTTGGCATTCTCCGTGAAGATGCAGGCTTTTAATTTATGTCTGGAAATTTCTATTCAAAGAGTATTCAGGTTTCCTCATGGAAAAGGCTGTTTAAAAACAGTGTGTGTTTCAGACATCAGGCCAGAATGTATCATGCACCTAAAAAGGTGATTCTTTTTTCCTATTTAATTTTCACTTCTGTTGAAGCCATCATACACTGTAATCTTTTTTTTTTTTTAAATATGGCGTTCCAAAAGCCTTCACTCCATCTTGAATGAATGTTGCAATATAAATAGAGACTTAATTGTTGAAAAGTTTTTAGAGAGGGATGTTCTTAATCAAGCCTTTGGGGCTAAGCTTGTCCTAATTCAGAAGTCCTCACTTTTCCCAACCATATCCCCTTTCACATCAGGCATTTCTGCAAACTGGTTTGAATTTATATTAATTGATCCCAACAGCTTCAGCTGAATTGAGTTTTAAGGCATTCCACGTTAATCGGCTGGGTTATATCTATAGACACTTTGGAGACCCCTTGTTAAACAGTGTGGAAGTTCTAAATGGTTTCCACGAAAAGGCTGCAGGCAAGGGACCTGTTAATAGAAAGGAGAATGATATCTGAAGGTCTACTTAGTGTAGAGCAGGGCAAAGAGCAGAGCAAGGAAAAGAGCAGGAACTGGAGTAAAATGAGGTCACAGCTGGTGATGACCGGCTGTGGTGGCCTCACTAATTGAGGCCAGGCTGAGCTGTTTACCAGCAGATTTTGATACAAAGAGTGCCAAGAAAGGGTCCTTTGGAAATATGTGATGGAGTTACAAGAAATAAATCTGCATTCATGAAAGTGGCAACCTTTGGGGCACTGCTGAGTCACAGAAGAGGGTGGTGGTGGTGGGGTGAGTGGTGCTGTCCCTTGCAAAAGATAAATGATTTTCAACCAAGTAATTGGTCTCTAGGAGATTATGGGCCTAAGTGCTTTGCAGAAGTGTCCAAGTTTCCAAAAGAGATTTCATTCACTAGGTGGGCTACTGCTTATTCAAAGGCCATACTGCTTATTCAAAGATGATAGATTTAAAAAAATGCATTCAAAACCCTATTTTAATGAGATGATGATTGCTATTTGTCAAGTGTATTGTTTCCTGTATGAGTCCGTCCTTTCTCTAGTTGTTACCTGTGGCATTTTCTGAGATAGGCTGGCCTTCCTAGGAGGCCCAGTGGCTGGACACAGTTTATAGGAGGCTCAGTTTGGAGCTTCAGCCAAAAGGCCTAGGGCCGTGGTCGGCAAACTGCGGCTCACGAGCCACATGCGACTCTTTGGCCCCTTGAGTGTGGCTCTTCCTAAGCCTTAGGAGTACCCTAATTAAGTTAATAACAATGTACCTACCTATATAGTTTAAGTTTAAAAAATTTGGCTCTCAAAAGAAATTTCAATCGTTGTACTGTTGATATTTGGCTCTGTTGACTAATGAGTTTGCCGACCACTGGAGGGTCAAGGCACCTGTTTTTTCCCCTTCCTCTTCCTTTGTCCTTCTTGTTCTGCTTCTTATAAGAAGCCTGACTCGGGCCCGTACCTGTCTGGTTCTATAGAAGTCTCTGAAAAGTCACCAGTCAGTTGACTTTCTGTTCTCTAGCCTCCCTCCTGCCCTTCCTCAAACCATGACCATCACCAGGAAGTTAGCTGAAGGAAATTAAGAAGGGAGGTGGACTTGGTGCCTTTGACTGTTTAGGGTATCTTAAAGAAAAACACAATTAGAAATTTTACCAGAGAGTAAAAATGTCCTAAATAGATCCTGGCTGTGTGACTTCCTCAGCCCTCAGCATAGGTTCTTAATTCTGGCTGGAGGTTGAATAGGATACTGAACAACATATTTTCCATTTCACCAGGAACTCCAAAGTCAAGTACAAGACTGGACCCAAAAGAGCATTTAAAAGAGAACCGAATTGTCACGCAAACACAAGTGTTCATTCAGAATTCCCTCATTTCCTTTCTACCATCTAGGCAGAGCACTTCAACTTAACATGGTCTTTAGGGCCTTCTAACCCCTTCTTGGGTCAAAGCCCTCTCTTCCTAGATAGTTCATCTTTCAGACTGTTACACCAGCATTCCTCAGTCACCATTATGGTGCCTACTGTATGCCAGGCTCTGGGAATACAGTGTGAATAGCACACCACTTGGGTCAAAATATTCCTTTGCTTGAAAACTTGCATGGAGCCCAGCTGGTGTGGCTCAGTGGTTGAGTGTTGACCCACGAACCAAGAGGTCACCGGTTCTGGGTTTCCGGCTTGATCCCCAGTAGTCGGCGTGCAGGTAGCAGCTGATCCATGATGTTTCTCTCTAATTGATGTTTCTATCTCTCTATCCCTCTCCCTTCCTCTCTCTCTAAAAATCAATAAAAACATATTTAAAACAAAACTTTCATGGATTTCCTTTTTTCTGCTTCGTGTCCAGTTATACATCCCCAAACAGACTTTCCCACTTCCCGTGAGGCTTCCAGCCTTGCCAACCTCCCAAGCTCCTCATGACTGAGGGCCCAGAATTACCTCCTTTCTCCCCCGAGTCTGCTCAAACCCAGTTCAAGCTTCCACCCTGGGGTTGGGCAGAGGGTAAAAGGCACAGGCAGACCTCCTCTCTATGCTGACTCACTACCAGGGAGGCAGCCCCACTTTTGGAGGAGGCGGAGATGCCAAGTGACTTGCCCAGAATCACCTGCCAGCAGGTGATGGACTACGGGCTAAAAGCCACCCTCCAGCTCTCCTCAGAGGTCAACGCCCCTTCTCTTCTGCACGCTGCAGGCAGCACACATCTCTCAGTATTCACCTCCTGCCCTGTCCACAGAGTGGCCCTTCACTGAGCCCTCCCCAAGCCATCCTGTGTCCTCCTCCTGAGTGCTGATTCACCAGGGGAAGGTGAGCTTTCATTTTTAGGGTTCATCTTAGTCTGCGATCAGGGCTGGTCCCACTTCTGAAGGAAAAAGAAGCACACAGACACTTCAAACATAATCCTTTAGTTCTCCTAATCACAAGAACAAAACAAAACCCCAACGGAACAAAAAATCTCAGTGAAAGTGGAAAGCACGACCACAAAGTCCCTAACCCTGCATCTTCCCCCCCCCCCCCCCCCC
>NW_005871054.1:11527362-11575400 GCF_000147115.1 Myotis lucifugus | reverse complement strand
GGCGGAGTCGGAGCCCCGCGGTGCTGTCCGTGAGTCGACCAGCCCCAGGGGAAGGCGGGAGGCGTGGGAAGCCCTCCAGGCTGAGGGAAAGTTTGCGGGTGGGGAGCGCGGGCGCCCCGGGACGCGGCATCTATCTCCCGGGCGGCGGGAGCGCAGTGCCCCGTCCCCCCGCCGCCCTCGCCGCCCCAGAGCTGCCCGGGCCCGCGGGTGGCCCCGACGGGGCCCCCCTCTGCTGCGGGGCTACTGTGACCTGGTCCCACTCTAAAGAGAAAGAAAACTCCACGAGCAGGAACTCTAGACTCGGTTCTGAGGCGGGGCGGGGGGCTCGTGCAAACCTTCAAGCGCGGTCCGGCCCTCCCGACCTGGGCCACCAGCCTCCGCCCTCCGTCCTCTCCCCCCCCCGCCCCCCAGGCTAGGGCCACAACCAGCCCAGTGCCCCCTGCAGCCCAGAAGGCGATGCCCTCGCCCAGACATTTCCTGCAGGAACGACCGTCACTGGGATCTGCGGTTGGGTTCCTTGGACCCACAAACTGTACCTTTTGCGTCCAAGGGGCAATGAAATACTGTATATTCCTTCTTCGGATTTTACTATTTCTATTGGTTGGGCATCTTTTTAAAAACTTCAACTCTGCTTTTCTTTCAATAATGATGATGCTTCATGTAATGAGCCTTTCTAATAGAAAACAAACAAACAAACAAACAAGAAAAAATAATGAAGAAAAATAAAAGAATGCTTGCTGTGCAGAAGCATTCTTTGGAAAGTGAAGACTTCATCCCACACGTCACCGTTTTAGTGGAAGATGGGAGTTCACTATAGCTTGTTCTCAGACAACCCCAAGCAGACCCTGAGGCTAGTTTTCATTTGCCTGACAGAAACCGCAGTGTTTGTTGGCATTCCCCACCCTGGCATAGCCCCTCTGCATTTCTCTCCCCTCCTGCTAGCTCTGTCTCTCTCCCCGCTCCCCGACTCCCACGTCTCATAAACAGGAGTTGTGAAAACAAGGCAGCAGGACCACAAAGAAAAAATAGCCTCCCTCTCTCACTCCTGAGGCTGTTGCTTCAGCTTGACTCCGCCGATTGGGTGGAAGAATGTTTAGTTCATTTGTGTGGTTTTTCTGTCGGTTCTCATTACGGTTGAATCAGTGTTTCCATGACAAGGCCTGGTGCTCTGGGTGCTTAGAAGGAGCTTGTTAATTTTCAGATGGGTCTGGACAGATCTAGTCTGGAATCTGGAGATTTTTTTGGGGGGGGGAGGGGGATGGATGGGGGCTGCTATTGCAAGCCTCTGCCCACTCAGAACTGGAGCAGCAGGGGCAGCCCCAGCTGGGGTCTGCTTCCTCGAAACCTAGGAGGGAAGAGCTGTCCTAAGGAGTGAGCATGATCCTAGGGGTGTTGAACTTCTTGTTTTTAGGGAGAATGCACTTTTGAAGAACTTTAGCCATTCCCATTTCTATACAAACGATAAGTGTGGTTGTAACACATGTACTAGGTCAGGTTCTGAACAACCCGTCAAAACAGGTCAAGGCATTAAACTATTTGGAGATAGAGTTCTTTTAAAAAATGAATCTCTTTGGAAATAAATCCCTCTATTTTCAAAAGGATGTAATTCCATTTTCCCTGCCGCTTGAATTTGACCATTCCCCATTTGTATGAATTACTAACGTGTTACTGTGGTCTCAATGCATCATTGATAGGAAGTGTTGCGACTCCCACTCAAAAAGAAAGCCCATAAATTTTGAACTTGTTTGGCCCTGCTGCTTAGAGAAACAATGCACTCTGATAAGAATCTTCAGTTTCTTCCTCTTCCTGAGAATTTTTAATAGTGTATTTAATGCCCCAGAAATTAACCTTATGCTTTTTGGAGAGAACGCCCCGCCCCTTCTGCCTTGTTCAGCTTTTGTACCAACACTTCATGGAATCTTACTAAAGTGGGTGGTTTGCCATCAATCACAAGGGTTTGCTGCAGCCCCAGATAGGCTGCTCTGGATGCTGGGGATATAGTGAGTGCTAGCCATGTACCCCTTACCCAAGGAGCAGGTGTTCTGGGTGGTGAGATAAAGGCTGCATCCCCAGTGAGCCAAATGGAGAGCAGTGAATGATCATCTGGATGGGTCAGATGAGATGGAAATGCATGAAGTATAGAGCCTGCAGAGAGGAAGGAGGGCAAGGGTCATTAGGGGGTAAAATAGCCCAAAGGAAAAGGATGTAGCCTTTCAAAATATTGTACAAGAATTCAGAATTACATAGGACATGCTCAGGGCATGGTGTTAAATGTGAAAAGCAGACTATGAAATAGGAAGCATTGTAAACTCACTCTTTAAAAATACATCCAAGAACATTGGGGTTATATGCAGCAAAATGGATGGTGGGATGATAGGTGCTTTTAATTTTTTTGTGTGCTTGCCTGCATTTCTTAAGCTTTTACAATAGTAATAGCTAGGATGTATTGAGTATAAAGCACATACATATGGCATTTCATTAAAAAACTCTTTGAGGTATGACCCGTTATTAATATTCTCATGATATAAGATTCAGAAACTAGAATCAGAGGGGTGACTTGCCAAAGTCGCATAGCCAGTTGAATGCAGATCAGTGGCCAAAGTCTATGCATCGCAATCCCACTCTCTACAATCTTCCTGCACTTGTATTATTGTCATCATTATTTTAATTATAAGAACAATAGGTAGCAAAAGGAAGAGGGAGAGTATTTTGTGCTTTAATAACTGATATTTTGAATACTAGTAAAGTGCCTCTGTCTCCCCTCTCTCCCATCTCCAACTATCACTTCTCTTTTTTCCTTTTTTTCTTCTTCCTTCCACTGTCACTTTTCTTTGGAAGTCCTTGGGAATTGGCCCAGACTTAGGAGAGGTAGCTCACCTTCCCTTGGGAGCCAGTTGTACTGATAAGTATCAGCATTCCTTGGAGGCTTCCCAGACAGCCTGAGCTCCAGGAACCCCATGGGATTCTAGAGCAGTCTTGTAGAAGGTAGGATGTTTAATTTAAATAGATCAGGCAAATTATGTCCCCAGAGCTCTATCAATATGGGCTTACACTGTCCTAGGCATTGTCAGGGGAGTGTGATGGACAGGAAGACCCAGGGAAAGCTCCCAGGCTCCCATTCACCTACGTGTTCTATGGAATGTCAGGGTAGGGGAGTCAAGGATTTATGGAACAAGAAAGAGGAGGAAAGCTAATTGCTTCCTGATGCTTATTACTGTGAAAATACAATGATAAACTATTTTGTAGAAGACTGGCTAGATGGGTGATCCCATGCGTTGGCAAGATTAACTGGTTTAGTGGAGGGGGAAATATTCAGTGTGAGTGATTTGGGGGGATGGCTTTGGGGAAAATGCCCACATCCTGACCACTCCTTGCCCTCACAGGTAACCAGGCCCCCAGAGGTCACCTTGTTCATCCTCTTCCAGAAATACACCTAACTATTCCAGAAGGATGGGCTTTTCTATAACACCTCGCCGTTCAAATGATACACTTTTAGAAGGAGGCTTTATCTTTTCTATTCTAAAGGCTGATGCATCTAAATCACCTCCTTGTTGAAAAAAAATTGTAAGAGTCAAGGACTTTTCCCAAATTATCATACTCAGACCAATGTCCTAGATATTATAGACATTTAACCATATGAGAAATGCTTTTCTGATCACAGTGCCAAGTGAAGTCTTTGTGAGCAACTTGTTTGTTTTGTCTTGTGGATGCTGTGAATCCTTTAGTTGACAGTTTCCATTTCTTATTTGGCCAACTCAGTGAGCAGCTCAGTGGCCCACTTCTAGCATAGGTACAGGACTTTATAGCTCTGTTTTTCCATAATAACATTGTTATACCCTTTTACTTTAGTTTTCATTGAGTCCCAATTTTCTTACCTACTTTGCATAGTTTTGTTTTATTTAGTACACTTTGGAGGCTGCTACTTCTGACATCCCACTCCTTCCTTCTAGTTTATTTTTCTTCGTGTCAACATAAATTTAGAAGGTCTTTCATAAAGGGTCTTTGGTAAACTTTAAAGTATTTGTATTCCTGAAAATGTCTCTATTTTGCTCTTACAAATGAGAGTTTAAGGGTAGAATTCTGGACTCACAATTATTTTCTCCCTAGTACTTGGAAGGTATTACATCCTTATCATCCTGCATCGATTACTACTCCTGAGTTAGACAAGTTACCTAATTTCTCTCAGTCTCCAACTCTATAAACCTTCTCATTACCAACCAGTATCCATTTTAAGGATAATTGCGAGGAGATAATGTATACAAAATGTTAGAATAGTGTCTGCTATTTAAGGAAGCACATAATAATTGTTAGCTAACATGAGTACTTTTACTGTAAATATTTCCAGAATTTCTTGACTTTCTTGGGTTTTATTAGTTCATCTAAATGTTAGTTTGTCTAGTTCTCATGCACACGCACAGACATACACACGCACACACACAATCCTATTGAGAATTTAATTAAAATTGTATTCAATTTATATTCCAGCAGAACTGACACCTTTATAATATTGGGTCTTCTTTTATTCAGTTGAATTTTTGGTGATTTCCCCTATAAAGGTCTTATATAACTTTTGCTGTATCTATCTGCTATAGGTTTTATTAATATTTTACATGGTATCTTTCTTTCTTATTATATTTTCAAATTGGTTATTTACTGGCCCACAGAGACATTCCTGATTTTTTAATTTTGACCTTGTATCCAGCATCCCAGCTGACTTCTCTTATTAGATCTAAAAAATCTATATGTAGATATTCTTGAATTTTCTAGATAGATAATCATAAAACAAAAATTTGTCATTTAAAATTTTTTTAATGTACTGAATTTAGAGCAAGAGAAAAAGAGATAAACATAAATTTGATGTTCCCCTTATTTATGCATTCATTGGTTGTTTCTTGTATGTGCTCTGCCTGGAGATCGAACCTGTAACCTTGGCGTATTGGGTCAACACTCTAACCAACTGAACTACCCGGCAAAGGCCCTAATTTGTCTTTTCTTTTTCTATTCCTACTGACATATCTTTTTCTTGTATTATTGCATTGAATAGATCCTCTGGTGGTCAGCGCACCTCATAGCGAGCAAACTCCCGGTCTCCCAGTCGAACTCCCGAGGGGACACTTTGCATATTAGCCTTTTTTACATATAGATAATCTGAACTGCATATAAAGGGCATGTGTGTCAGGTTTTGACAATTTCATTTCATTAATGACTAGAGGCCCGGTGCACAAAAATTTGTGCACTTGGGGGCGTCCCTCAGCCCGGCCTGTGCCCTCTCGCAGTCTGGGACCCCTCGGGGGATGTCTACCTGCTGGCTTAGGCCCGCTCCCCAGGGGATCAAGCCTACACTGGCAGTCAGACATCCCTCTGGCAGCCCAGGAGCCCTCAGGGGATGTCCACTTGCCAGTGGGGAGCAGGCCTCGGCTGTAGTCGGACATCCTTAGCACTGCTGAGGAGGCGGGAGAGGCTCCCGCCACCACTGCTGTGCTGGCAGCAGTCAGCCTGGCTTGTGGCTGAGCACAGCTCCCCCTGTGGGAGCACACTGACCACCAGGGGGCAGCTCCTGCATTAAGCGTCTGCTCCCTGGTGGTCTGTGTGTGTCATAGTGACCAGTCATTCCCAGTTGTTCTGCTGTTAAGGTCAATTTGCATATTACCCTTGTATTATATAGGATAGAAGCCTGGTGCACAGGTGGGGGCTGGCTGGTTTGCCCTGAAGGGTGTCCTGGATAAGGGTGGGGGTCCCGCTGGGGTGCCTGGCCAGCTGGGTGAGGGGCTGAGGGCCGTTTTTAGGCTGGCCACACCCCCTTCAGGGTGGGGGTCCCCACTAGGGTGCCTGGCCAGCCTGGGTGAGGGGCTGATGGCCGTTTTCAGGCTGGCCACACCCCCCGGCGACCCAAGCTCCCAGCCATGGCGGGCTGGAAGCAGGTATCTGGGATTTATTTATCTTCTATAATTGAAACTGTGTAGCCTTGAGCGGAGTCCAGGACTGGCAAGGGCAGGCGGGAAGCTTGGCTTCCTCCTGCTCGATCCAGCTCAGTGACCTCCGCCATCTTAGTTGGGTTAATTTGCATACTCACTCCTGATTGGCTTGTGGGCGTGGCTTGAGGGTAGCAGAGAGATGGTTAATTTGCATGTTTCTCTTTTATTGTATAGGATTATTGATGAATTTGGGTTTCTGCTCTCAGTTGAGAAGAGTTCTGAATTTCCCACATACACTGCTCTATTCCCCAAATGCTGTCCTTTAGATTCTCTGTGGTAGACTAAACCTTCTCATTACCAACCAGTATCCTCACTCACATTCATGTTGAAAAGAAAAGTCTCTGAGGAGAGAAAGGTCCCTGTTCCCTTTGGTCATGGAGACGATGTTCTCTCTCTGCTCGCATGTGTGTTTACATGTGTTTCTAACAGTGCAGAGAGGTTTACATTCAACAGTTGATTTCCTATTACTGGCTAAGAGCATCTCTGGGAATGTTGATTGATATTAGCAAATCCTGTTTATAATACAGGGTGTCCCCAAAAATATGTATATACACTTTAACAGCTGATAGCTTAATATTGAAAATGCAATGTATTTTAATAAACACTGCCTTTATAATTATTCAAAGTGTGTGTAGACATTTTGGGGGGACACCCTACATATAAAGAAATCTACACAAACATATGTCTTACCCAGACACTTGCAACAAACTCTATTCTTTTAAGGAAGCCAAACCAGCAATCGTCCCTGGCCTCCACTGGCCCTCATATCAGCCCTATATGATAATGGAAAAGAAATGGACTTCGGGATCCGGTAGATCTGGGTTTGAATCCAAGCTTTGCCACTAACTAGGTGTGTGGCTACCGTAGTGTGTTCAGGCTGCTCTAAGAAAGTATCACAGACTGGGTAGCTTATAAACAACAAAAATTGATTTTTCATGGTTCTGGAGACTGGAAGTCCAAGATGAGGGTACTGGCATTGGTTCTGGTGAGGACCCGCGTCTTGCTTGCAGACAGCTGTCTTCTCTGTGTGCTCACATGGTGGAAGGGGTGAGCTAGTGCTCTGTGGCCTCCGCTTATAAAGGCACTAATCCCCCTCATGAGGGCTCTACTCTCATGACCTAATACCTTTACTGTGGGGCTTAGGATTTCAACATTAACTTTGTGGGGCGGGGGGTGGGGGGGGCGGGACACAAAAATTCAGACTGCCGCATGGTCTTGGGCAAGTTACTTCACATCTCTGAGGCTGTTTCCTTCTCTATAAAACAGTAATAATGAAACCTACTCCCCCAAATTGTTTTGAAGCTTAAGTGAGATCACAGGAAATAATATGGACCAAATGCTTGGCATATGTGAATGCTCACAAATGTTAGTTTCTTCCCATGATCTCCCCTCCCTGCTCTTTCTTTCAAACCAGGATTGTGCTTCAGAAGGTCTAGTCAGAAGAGGCCATGGGTGTGTACCTCTTGATACCTTATGTTTTCTTTTTTCTCTATGGTGGTTATTTATTTAAAATCTTTATTGTTGAAAGTATTACATATGTCCCCTCCCCCTCAACCACTCCCCCACCCGCCTTTACCACCCTGTTGTTTGCATCCATGGGTTATGCATATATGCATATAAGTTCTTTGGTTGATCACCTCCTACCCACCCACCCTCCCACGCCTTCACTCGGATATTCCACACTCTGTTCCATATTTCCATGTCTCTGGCTTTCTTGATAATCAATTTAGATTTCTCTTGGATGAATTTCCTGGAAGCTTTTGGACCACCATTTTGGTTTTGTATCTATACCGTATCTTAGTAGCCCTCCTAGACTGTTGATCAAACTGTTCTGTAGAATAACTATGTTATTTAAGAAACATGCTGCTCTTAACGAGAGATATCTCTTTGCTTTATTTTTTTTTTAAATATATTTTATTGATTTTTTACAGAGAGGAAGGGAGAGAGATAGAGAGTTAGAAACATCGATGAGAGAGAAACACCGATCAGCTGCCTCCTGCACATCTCCCACTGGGGATGTGCCCACAACCCAGGTACATGCCCTTGACCGGAATCGAACCTGGGACCTTTCAGTCCGCAGGCCGACGCTCTATCCACTGAGCCAAACCGGTTTTGGCTCTTTGCTTTATTTGTTGGTGCTCCTTCTTCTAAGAAAATAAAAACTCATTATTATTGAAGATAACATTTTAAATGCAAAGACCCCAGAGAGTGAATATAAGGAATAAGTAACTTCTGGGACTAGGTCTTCTGAGGAGCAATTATGAGAGGTAGGTGGGGGTAGGGAATTGACAAAGAAGGGCAGCCCAGTGGGTAGAAGAACTGAAGGTATTCCTTGAGGATTTCTCAAGATCTAAAATCTGCCTATTTTATAGTCATTTATCTGGGCCCCATGGAATCTGTACTTGGCTCAGAGTTTTTTGCAAGTGTCTTACCAGAAATGATAATGATAGCTATCACTGTTCTTAAGTAGAGGAAAAGAGCATCATGAAAACAAAACATAATTGGAATTATGGATGTGCCTCCATATAAATATCTGTGGCTCGGAGCACAAAAATAACTTTTCCATTGGAGAGCTAAGCCAAGAGTTTCATGGAATCAGCACTGAGAATCTAATTTAAAACAGCCGTGGCCCAGAAATTCAGAGATGGGGCTGACACATTGGCCTCTGTTCATCCCTTTGAATGTTTTTCCCTAGTTCATGGTAACTCATATCCTGGGCCAGTTTGGAGGGCCTGGAAGATGGTAATTGATGCTGCAAACCTTGCTTTTGTTGGCCTCAGTTTAGTGTTAACACAAACATAGGGAAATGCTTTAATCTCGTGTCTTTACAACTGAGAAGAGAACCATTTGAGATGCAGCTGCAGGCCTGTCGCTCATTTGTGGCTTGAAGCAGAACCTCATAAATTTTGCGAAAATTGCCGATTCCTCTGTTGGTCATGGATTCAATGGAAGGTGCCTAGTTCTGGTCTTTCTAAGCAGCATGCTGCGGTCAGGTGCTCTTGATTTTCAGAAAAGTTATCTTGGGGAGGGGGGAAGATCAGGCTTTCCTGGGAACTGGGTGGTAATGTCAGAATCTTTCAGTTCTAAGAAGGGTCCGACTTGCCTAGATGAGTGTATTTTCCCTTTAAGGGAATTGTTATTTTAGGCTTCCGACCTCATCCTCTTGATCATTCATCTTTTGATCGGACACTCCCATAGGAATGGCTCTGTACCACGCGGGATGGGATTTACCCAGCTTTAAATAGCCCTTGCTTGTTAGGATCTGCCTCCTCCTCACCCACACATTCCCCTCTCTCGCCAATGTTCCTCCGTAACTGCTCGCACATGCCCTTCCACGTGCGCACACAGGCTTTGGCCATTTGTGGGTGGGAACCCTGCTGTAAACTCCACCGCTTGGGGCCTGCTTGTTTTCTGGCCAGAGGGAGGGTCTTTCCTGGATTCTCACCAGGGCACTGTATGGACTACCCTAACTGAGACAGGTGCTAGCTCCTTTATTGGTTTCCTAGTCTGTCTGTGCCTTTAACCCTCCATTCCTGTGGAGAACTGGTGTCTTTAACCCCTTCCCTCCTGAATTTTGGTTTGTCTTGTTTCTGACTTGTTGCCTTGCTTAGACTTATCCGTGCTCCAGAGACCCTGACCTTATTTTGTTTAGGGCTTGTCTACCCTCCACCCTCTTTTGATATATGTGGCTCATACACTCAGCCACCACTTACTGAGAGGCTACTCTGCTTGAGGCTCCTACACTTCACCATTGACCGGGGTGCCCTGGCGGACATCACGCTTGTGCCATCAAGTCACTGTGGAGAGTGATGAAGGTGATGTCATTCTGCAAAGCTTTGGGGAGATTGTCCCATACCATAGAGATGTGCTTGAAAAACAGTCTCTTCTCCCCTTATATTTGAGACTTTAAAACAGTGTGTGGGAGCAGGAAGCATCAGGTTCAACCCTGGTTTCTTCCCTGCCTCTGGCCTCACCACCCTCCAGTTCATCCTCCCGTCAGAGCTTTCCTTCTAAAATTCTTATCTGATCCTGTTTACTCTCTCTGTATTCTTTCACTGAATCCTTTACGATAAAATCAAACTCCTTAGCATGATACAGGAAGGCTCCTGTACCTCACTCACCTGTGTGCCTCTTTCACTGTATCACCCACGTTAACTCCCGGCTCCAGCCAGGCCCCTCCACCTGCAGGATCAGGCTCTCTCTGCCTTCCTGTCTTTGCACACACACCTCTCTCCACTCTGTTCGGCCTGATCGATTCACATCAGCCTTCAAGATTCAGCCCAGAAGCCCGCTCTTCCTGAGGTCTTTTCAAACTAGGACCGGCAGCTTTATTTCCCCTACAATTGTGGACACTGCCACCATGGCTGTCACCCATCTTAATTGAGTATCTGGCTCAATGAAGTGCCACAGTACCCTGCATTTGGCTTTATCATGTCAACATAACATTCGAGAATTGTGCCTCTTTTTCACTTGCACCGGTGTGTAGTTTAGTGTTAAGGGTGTTCTGTTATCATTGTCGGGTGAATGTTCACCTGCATGATTGTTGGGTGAATGTTCACCTGCATGAAATTGACACACACACACACACACACTGGGTGCTCACACACATCAAGATGTAGATTCCTATGGGAAGCTTACTTTAAATCTTACTGAGAGTATTTACAAAGCAAATAGTTGGTGCTTAGCGAATGTCTGTTGAGTTGAAGAAAGAGTAAGTGCACATACGTACAGACTATGGAAAATTTATTCCAAAATATCTTGAGAGCCACCATGTAGCCTCGCTTCCTCGTAAGTACCGTAGAAAGAATGTGGACTGGAAAATCAAAGGTTAGAGTTCATGTTCATCTTCTCAGCTCTGTTTCCCTGAGGAGATCCTCTTACCTCTTTGGACCTCTATTTCCTCATCTGTCATATGAGGTGTTAGAAATGGCATTTAATGCCTATTGAATAGTCTAGATTCCATTTTTATTAGAAGGCCTAAAGTCAAACCACCAGCTGTTTTCCATTAAGTGGCATGAATGCGGGACTCATTTTTCAGCCTCATCATGGAGCACGTTCATGACAAGCCCTCTAGCTCTGGGCAGAGCAGCAAAGCCGAGAGCAACAGATGGACAGAGTTTTCCCAACTGGTGGCAGGAGGCCAAGACCTAGTTGGAAAGCAAAGACAGGGTGAGATGCCCGAGCCAGGCGGGAGCAGCAGTCAGTGACCCATGTCAGTCTGAGCTCAAAGCTCGCCAGATACTTGGGAAAGGAGCATGGGAGGGAGCCGGACAGTGAGCTTTCAGGGCTAAGCTGGAAATAGTCCCCCTCCCAGGAGAGCCTGAGAGAGGACCCAATGCAAGTCATCAAGGCAGTTTCAGTTGTCTAAAGGATGGCTAGGTGGAAAGGTGTTTAGACTTAGTCTGTGCCCCCCCTCCCCCCCCAGTGTAGATGGAAGCCAGGAGGAAGTTAATTTGGGGTTAATCGGAGGGAGAAGAGTATAATCCTGTCTAAATGATAATGCGATGAACTTGCTTATAAAGTAATGAGGTCTCCACTATGGAAGTGTTTCTGCAGCAGCTGGACAATTCCTCAGCAGAGATGAATAAGGATTCCTCAGTTGGGAAGGTTGGACTAGATCCGTGGTCGGCAAACTGCGGCTCGCGAGCCACATGCAGCTCTTTGGCCCCTTGAGTGTGGCTCTTCCACAAAATACCACGTGCGGGTGTGCACGTACAGTGCGATTGAAACTTCGTGGCCCATGAGCAGAAGTCGGTATTTTATATTATCCTCCCCAAATCTTATTTAGGGAAATGCTTTCAGATTTCAGAACCCTTCCTCAGCACACCCTGCCTTTTGTAACTGGACTAAAGGGGTCCATTCATCTGCATGCATCAAAGTCCAATCAAACACAAACAGGAGTTTGCAGCAAAGGAAGTAGAGGTTTATTAATTGAGGAAATGCTGCCAAGCCTGTAGTCTCAGGTAAACTAGTGCTAAAAGACCTGGCTCCCTGATGGCTTCCAGGGGATGGGCTATATAGGGGGAAAATCATTAATCATGGTGGTTAAAGGAGTTGCGGTCCTGGGCTCTACTGATTGCTTGGGGCCAGTGTAGGGAGTAGTTGGTCATTGTATCTTGTGCTGGTGTCAGCCATATTGTTCTGTTTCATGAGGGTGTGGTCTGTAGGGTCCTTTCCCTTTCATGGGCCTAGGGCTGAAACAACTGAAATCCAGATGTTATCTTTAGCTTGACCAAACTCTGTTTCCGTGGCCAACAGATTGTTCTTAAGACAGTTTGATACTGATCAGAAACTGATATCCTAAGGGCTTAATGATTAAGGAAGGGAGTGGACGGACAGGAAGGAGTAAGTAAGAGTCATGTTAAAGAAATGGAGTTTCTACGTGGTTACACTTTGGGAACTCTTTAGTCTTTGACTGTTTCCCTTAAAGTGGAGCATCCTGAATTGGACCTCATGGGCCAGGATGTGGCCTGGCCAGGGCCTCTCTAGAAACATTACACAGTTTTTACAGAGAGTGGACCTATTAATTCCTCATCTCTCTTGCTCTGAGCTGGGCTGTAAAAGCAAACAGCAGTGTGTCTTGGTTCCTCTGGTCTGTGCTCATGCCACCTCAGATGATGGACAGACTTTATTTCTTTCTGGAGTTGAGCTTCCTTTTTTTATATACATTTTTATTGATTTCAGAGAGGAAGGGAGAAAGAGAGAGATAGAAACATCAACGATGAGAGAGAATCATTGATTAGCTTCCTCCAGCACACCCCACACTAGGAATTGAGCCTGCAATCTGGGCATGTGCCCTGACCGGGAATCGAACCATGACCTCCAGGTTCATAGGTCAATGCTCAACTACTGAGCCACACCGGCCGGGCTGGAGTTGAACTTCTGATGCCTTTGCGATAAATCTAATCTAGACGGTGACTTTCAACTTGGGGTGCATTTTCTGTACTGGGAACTTTATGGCAGTCCATCCGTGCCTTCTCAAGAGTCTCCCATTTCACCCCAAATGCTCTCCCTCTCTTTTATTTGTTTCTTTTCCCCTTTTATTTTTCTTTTCATCTATTCTTTCTCAATTCTCCATGCTCACTGAATACCACATTTCTACTTGTTTGTTCTTTTGAAATTCTTTGCCTTCCTGGTATCCTGGTGAATAGGAATGTGGGTGGCTTGTCAGCTCCATTGTGCCTATGAAGAAAAATGCCCAGAGGTTAAGTGATGCGTCTAATTTACTGGCAGTGCCAAGGCTTCCTGACTTCCTGACTTTCCAGCCCCTGTGCTGGAGATCACATGCGTTTGCTCATAACACTGGAGCCACAAAGATCATCAAGCTTTTCTGTGTGTGTGTGGTCATTGTACTGAAAGAATTTACCCAGGGGCCGCCAGTCCCAGGCCTCTGGAGATCATCTCTGAGATCACACTGAAGTGATGAGAGCAAAGGAATTTATGGAGTGCTTCTTGTTTTTCAAAGAAACTTTTAAGGCCATCACTTTCTATGAAGTTCCCCAGAGCCCTTTGAGGTGGAAGAGCCCATGTGAGCCTCATTTTGCAGGTGAAGGTCATGGGTAGAGGGGGCCCTGAGACATGCTAGCTTCTGGTCTACAAATCTTCCATTTGACCCATGATTCAGGAAAATCAGGAAAGGGGAATGAGTTGTTTCCATCTGGTGTCAGGAAATGGAGACCTAGGGTTCTGGGCTTGGCAGTTGGTCCAAGACGAAGTCTCATGCCATGTGGAAGATGGGAGCTGGGCCAGGGCTGGGGCAGGGATACTGGGGCAGGTTCTGACCCTGGATGTCAGGCTAGCTCCAGCAGGTTGGGAGACTGTAAGGCCAGCTGGGAGGGAAGTGTGCAGGCTTGGTGGTCGGTGGGTAGGACAAGGGTGAACTGGTTTTAGCCTCCTGGGGGGAGAGGTGGCCTTCTAAAATCTGGTAGATACACTGGCTGGGGATTCTGAAGTGTGGAGAGGGACACTTGTTATAATGTGAGTCTTGTTATAATCTTGGGTTATTCGTCCATTTATTCCACAAATATCAGCAAGCAACTATTGAACATAAGTAAATCTCTAACATACACTTTTTCTTACAAGGACCTCATATATAGGGTCTTCCCCCCAAAATGTATACACATACTTCGGATAATTATAAAGGCAGTGTTTATTAAAATAAATTTCATTTAACAGCTATCAGCTATTAAAGTGTGTATACATTTATTTTGGGGGGACACACTATATGTGTGTAAGTTTATATATATATATATATATATATATATATATATATATATATATATATATCTCTTATCTCTATATCACCTCACATATATGTATTATTAATGTATATAACCAGTGAGAATACAAAGTATTTTCCTCTTTTTATGGATTAGGAAACTGAGTCCCAAAGAGGGTAATTAATTTGCTCAAAGTCCCACAGTTACTTAGAAGCTGAGCCAAGTCCCAAACCCATGTTTTCTGAGTTTTAACTGGTGCTTCTAACTGCTTCCCATATGGCAAGCAGTTCCTAATGTCAAGGTGTATGCTTTGAAGAGAAACAGGGAAACATTCCTTTGGAGTTATTACTGAAGGTTCTACTTTATCTTTAGAGGCTGGAAAACCTAAATGCAGAGTTGAAACACAACTCGAGCCCTTTTTGTTAAACCCCCAAGGGGCATTTGTGTCGTTGGCAGTCACTCTTTAAGTCAACCCGGAACAAGTCCTCTTCTTAGATTTGGAATTAACGTCCATGCTCTGATGCATCCTGACCTGTGTTGGGCACTCTCGTTATGTGGCCAAGTGGAGCGGAGCAGCAGGAAGAATGGTTTGGGTTTCCTTGGTAAAGTGGTTATGGGTAAGAGGGCTGAGGTCATAGGGCAACCAACCTGGGTCCTTCTGCAGTGAAGGAAGGTTGCTGTCCCAAAGTTCCAGGGCTCAAATATGTGACTCAGCTCACAGCCTGTACTATGACCAAGGGTCGAGCCCCTCTAAGCCCTGCCCGTGCCCCTCTAATAGGCTCTATGACCCTGAGCCCTGGGAATAGGCATAGGAGGCTCTGTGACCCTGAGCCAAGCTGAGCAAGACTGATCCCTGAGAGGCCTCATCCTGTTGGCTCAGCCTGATCCTAGCACACCCTTCCTAATGGACTTCCTCACCTTTATATGAGTCTCTTGCGGAGCTGCCTTGTCGGGGTGGGAGCTCCCTGGGAAGCCTGGTTCTGACCATGAGTTTTTGCCTGTCAGAATGTCTGCTGTGGTGCTGCCTCCCCCTTTCCTTTCCAGCCATAAGCAGCTGCTCTTCTGTGCTTACTTGGCCGTTTTGCCTCATGAGCCTGTCAGAAACCCTGGGATGAGTCAGAACTTGGCTTCAGTCTCAGGTGCATCTTGCACTCATTCACTGAACAGTTGTTGTGCCTGTGAGCTTGTGCCAGGGCAGGGCACCCAAGCATGAACAAGATCCTGCCAGTCCCTGTTCTGGGGTTGCTCCCAACCTAGAATGGAGACCCCAGGAGACACTCGGCCTGCTGTGACAAGTGCTACTGGGAACTCCAACCTGGATCACTGGCCCATCACCTACTCTGGGGGTTGGGTTAGTGCCCTGGTGCTCTGTGTTTCTGCCAGACTCCCGAGGTCCTGACATCTGCTTTGGGAGCCTTGCTCTGCTGTCCCAGGGCCATACTCACTGATCCAGTCACCTATTGCTCTAGAACAAGCATGTCAAACTCGCAGCCCACGGGCTGCATGCAGCCCACAATGAATATTTTTGTGGCCCAGCCTATGTAAAGGTATGTAAGAAACATTTTAATAAAAATTTCATAACTTAATTTTTACAATATCCTGTTATACATAATTATTATTAATGAACTACAACATTCACTAATGACTGATTAGTATAATCATGTTGCATTCATTTTCCTTACGTGCCTTATGTGCAGGCGTACCATTTCTCTCCACTAATACTAGCAGCGAATATTTTAGCAGCCGATTGCCACGACAGAGAACAAGAAAAAATAGGTTTATTTGCTTTATGTTTATTAATTTGTGCAGTTATTCAGTGTCTGGTAAGTTAATGTTCAAGAAAAAGTATTAATTTTTATTAAAATGTTCTATTATTTTATTTATTTATTTTTTAAAATATATTTTATTGATATTTTACAGAGAGGAAGGGAGAGAGATAGAGAGTCAGAAACATCGATGAGAGAGAAACATCGATCAGCTGCCTCCTGCACATCCCCCAATGGGGATGTGCCCGCAACCCAGGCACATGCCCTTGACCGGAATCGAACCTGGGACCTTTCAGTCCGCAGGCCGACGCTCTATCCACTGAGCCAAACCGGCTTCGGCAAAATGTTCTATTATTTTATGTTAACTATTACTCATTTATTTCAGCCCTTGGTATTCAGCATGTCTCTCTCGAAATAAACCTACATTTCTATGAAAATTGAAGCTTTTGTTTTTTTGCGGCCCACATAAACTTAAACCTTATTTATTTGGCCGTGTTAGCCTTTGAGTTTGACATGCTTGCTCTAGAACAACCTCTCCAAGCATAGAGGTTTTCATAGATGGGCAAATGAATAATCAGAATGTGGTATATAAGTACACAGAATATTTTCAGCCTTAAAAAGGAAGGAAATGCTATAACATGGATGAACCTTTAGGACATGCTAAGTGAAATAATCCAGTCACAAAAGTTCAAACATTGACTGATTCCACTTTTAAGAGGTAGGTAGAGTAGTCATATTCATAGAAACAGAGTAGAATGGTGGTTGCCAGGGGCTGAGGGGAGGGGGAATGGAGAGTTAGTGTTTAATGGGTCCAGAGTATCAGTTTGATAACATGACAGTCTGGAGCTGGGGGGTGGTGTTGGTTGCATAACAGTGGGAATAGACTTAATAACACAGATCTGTGCCCTTAAAAATGGTTAAGAGGGTAAATTTTATCTTTAAGTGTATTTTACCACATATACAAAAATGTAGAGGCTTAGAACCACAATTTGATGTTATCTTTGCTGGTTCTGTGGGTTGACTGGCCTCAGCTGGGTGGTTCTTGCGTAGGTTGTCTCATGTAGTTGTCATCAGATCGCGACTGGGGTCGGGATCACTGAAAGCTCAATGGGCTGGTGTGTACAAGGTGCCCCGCTGTGGCACCCCATGTGGCTTCTTTGTCCAGCCTGGGTTTCTACTATGGTGGTGGTGGCTCAGGGCTCTGTTGAGCAGGAAATGGCTGCTTCTAGGTCACTTGGCAGCTTCTAGGTGACTTCAGGCCTATGCCCAGAATTGTCACAGTGTCACTTCTGCCACATCTTGTCCATCAGAGCAGTGACAGGCCCACCCAGATTCAAGAGGGGAAATAGAGCTTCTCTCTCAGGGGAGGAGGGAGAAGGTGACATTTCAGAAAACTTCCTGCCGAAGTGTGGTTGAAGTGTGGTTGCAGTTGTCTTAAAGAGTTTAAATAGGGAAGTCTTCAGGCAGGCACTTGCTTCTCTGTAGACCCCTTTAGGGGAATTCATCTGCATTGTTAGAGTTTGAAGGGCCCTTGTTTTTCACACACAGAGCCAGAGAGAGCTGGAACAAACCCCCCCAAACACTGGCCTCCTGGCTCCCAGGCTGGGCCCACAGCTGTGGGACCTCCCCCAGAGGGACCTCTGTGTGCTCTGAGCAGTGGTATGAAGGTCTGGTGGAAAGATGGGTGTGTTGATTTTTTAAAAATTTCCCTAATTTTGGAATTGCTCAAGTTGTTACATATTTATATGTATGTACATTTGTGGAATTTCTAGAAATGGCTAGGATAAAAGCCAATATGTTTTTGTTCTCTGTAAGTTAGTGCTTCCTGCCTCTGTATTCACCGTGATGTAGACATTTCCAGGTGAGCTTGGTGGTCAGCAACACCCTAGGACTGGCCAGGGATAAACCAAAATGCATTTGATTTGGGGTCTGCACACAGCCCTGATCTGAGTGAGCTTGCCTCTGTGGCATGTGGCCCAGTTTGGGCAGCCAGAGAGGAGACCTGTTTAGCGATGATTAATACGTGTGGAACTGGATTTTGTGTTCTCTTCATGGAGGGAATGAAGCCAGGTGGGAGAAGTTCCCTTAGGCTGGTGTTAACTGACTGGTACATAACCCAAATGCACAGAACATGAGTAGAGGGTGTGGTTACTGATGCCTCATCTGCTGCCCCCCTGTTTCTGCCCAAGCAGTCGCCCCTCCCCGGGTAGCCTCCCTGCCCCTGAGCAGGGGCTGTCCTCTCTGAACAGCCCAGTGCACATCTTGTCCAGGGGACAGCACATCTTGTCCATCATTTGTTGTTTTCTCTGGACTTTTCTACGAGGTTTTAAGCACCTGAAGAGCAGGACTCTATAGTAACAGCAGCCTCTGTTTATGATCTCCCCCTGCATCTTCCATTTTACAGATGTTGCTTTAGTACGTGCAAGAACCCTGCCTCACTTTGCTCAGGCTGCAGTACCAGCATACCAGACTGGGTGACTCACACAACAGAAATGTGTTTCTCACAGCTCTGGAGGCTAGAAGTCCAAGATCAAGGTGTTGGCAGGTCTGTTTCTTCTGAGGCCTCTCTTCTAGCCTTGCAGATGGCCACCTTCTCACTATGTCCTTACATGGTCTTTTCTCTCTGTTCGCCTCCGTGGTGTCTCTCTGTGTGTCTTAACCTCTTCTTATAACAACACCAGTTAGACTGGCTCAGGGCTCAGACTAACAGTCTCATATTATTTTAAGTATGTTTTTATTCTTTTTAAAGTAAGAGGGAGAAGGGGGGGGCGGGGAGAGAGAAACACCGACATGAGAGAGAAACATCAATTGGCTGCCTCCCGCAGGCATCCCAACCGGGGATCGAGCTGCAACCCGGACATGTGCCCTGATGGGGAATTGAACCGGTGACCTTTTGGCACACAGGACGATGCTCTAACCAACTGAGTCACACCGACCAGGGCTAACGGCGTCACTTTAACTTAAACAGCTCTTTAGAGACCCTACCTCTAAATACAGTGACATTCTGAGGCATTGGGCGTTAGGGCTGAATTTGGGGATACACGACTCAGCCCATAACAAATCCTAAAAGTTAACTATTGTCCTTGTTTCACACATGAGGAAACTGAGGCTCACGGAGGTAAAGTAACTTGCCCGTGTTGCTCAGTCAGTTGCGGGCAGGGCTTACACACAGTCTAACTTTTCAACCCTTCTTTCTCAGCCACATGGGCAATGATTCGGGTCTTGGTTCTGTGGTCTGCATGGCGCTCCACTCAGGACCCAGCACATAGAAGACAAAGTAACTATTCGCTGAATGAATGAGCAGTGGGCGTGTGATTGAAGAATTTGCACCAGAACATGTGGAAGGCATTCCCCAAAGCCCAGCATCCAAAGGTGAAGATCCTGGGGGATTTTCCTGGAAGATCTTGGTCCTTAACTTCTCATGCAGACCATTCCAATCTGAACACAGCACCATTAGTGTGTGGGTAGGAATCACATTTTAAAGCGTTAAATATTCTTTCTGGGCCATTTAGCTACTGCCTCCTCTCAAAACACTAAAAGCAATTACACGGTAATTAAGATAAATTACTTGAACAATTTTCATAGCAAAGTGGCCAATTTTGGTTTTCCCCTCACTAAATATTTAAATCCAGAGAGAGATCTTCTTTCTAATTCTTTAACCTTCCAGGACTTTCTACTTATCTTCAGGAGGGCCCTGGGCCAGCAGGTGGAGGTAGAGGGGAAGGAGGAGGTTTGCATATTTAAGATGTGTGATCTGCACCAAGCCCCTTCAGCTAACTACCCCACATCTTTTTCATGGTTTCCTCTAAGAATTCAGAACCAAAATCCAGGAGCTGCCATCTGATAACCATGGGGCCACACCCCAGCACAGCCCTGGGGGCCCCTAAGGAGATAATGCCGTTTCTCATGTCTGTCTCTGAGTGCCTTGCTCTGCCCACTGGAGAACCCACGGCAATATAAATACCAGAAGGCAGCCCTGAAAGCAGGCCTTGTTTCAGGCCCTCAGCCTGCACGAAGGCTCACTTGTCTGCCCCCTGCCCTGGTGGGGGTGGGCTGGATTTTTTGGAGAGTGGGAAGCCCTGGGGCCCTTTTGTGTTCCTGAGACCAAAAGGTAGGTAGGGTACAAAGCGGTAGGCTGTTCCTAGGGCTGCCAGAAACCAGTCCACCAGGAAAGAACTCAGCCCCAGAGCAGCAGAAACCCCAAAAATGGGAGGGGGGGTAGAGGGGGCAGGGAGGGTATAGGGATGGAGTTGCTGAGACATGGACAGCTGAGCCTGGCCTCTGTCTGTTCATGAGCCCCAGCATCCCTGCTCCCTTGGCTTCTAGACTGGCAGCCATGCTTCATGCCCACCTTCTGCTGAAGTTGCCCCCAACCCTGTCACTGTTGACCTAATCACTCAACCCAGAGGTCATCTATCTCTACCCTCCCCAGCTCTTCAAGGGCTCATAGAAACACTCCTTCTTGTCTGGCCGGGGGAGGGGGAGGACGGGGGGAGGGGGAGAGTGTTTCTGCACCTCCTGGTTTTTCCTTGGCCTGTTTTGTGTGACTTATTTCTCCTTTTCTTTTCCTCTTCCTGTAAAATGATAGGGTCCTTAGCTTTGGTGCCCTGTGGCCTCTCTCATTCTCTCCTGCATTCCGCTTTCCCCTAGTGGAGAAAGCCCCCCAGCTCTACATGTGTAGCCTCCGGTTTTCTCTCCAGGTACGGTCTCCTGTTTTAGCTCCTTGCTAGATATTTCCACTGGGATGGACCTCAGACCGATTTGTGACTGACCTGCTCCCCTTCCTGCCTCTCCTGTTGTTACTGGAGAAATGAGTGGGCCGAATTTCCCTGTCGCTCATGGGAGAGGGATTCTTGAGATGCTGCTGAAATAAGCATTTTTAGAGGCCCCCCATGGGAGAATGAGATGAGGTAAAAGACTATTTGGATTTATATTCCTTGGGTTTAAAAGTCCCATGTCCCTTAATGCAGTCTTAGAAAAGGAGCAGCTGTGGATTCAGCAAAGTTAGAAGCAGGGCCAGAGTCTCCGTTCCATGTTGCAGCCGGGTCCAGTTCACCATCAGGCTTGGTGAAGTCCATCAGTCCATTGTGTGGATCCCACACGGCTGTTGGCCACGTGGGCGAATGCAGGGTAACGTGCCCCCTGCAGCAAGAGTCCCAAGAGAGCTAGAGGGCCAGGAGCCCAGAGAGTGAACTCCCTTTGTCTAGGAGTTCAAATATTTAGACTTTGTGCACTTGCGATGGCCACACCTATTCTGTCCACTGACTTGTTCCCAGGTGTGGCTGACAGCTAAGCACCTTCCCACATTACTCAGACCTTACTGGGCATGGGTCCAACTGCCTTTGTCCAGGCCCTTCCTCCATTGATCAGCAGGGAACAGACTTGGAGAGTGTTAAATTGCAGCTTTCTAGCAAAACTATAAATGGCATGTCTATAGTGTCTAGTCTTCCCTTTACTCCTTTCCTGTTAAATAATAACCAGGTCATTACAATGGTATCACTCTGTAGCTGCTTTTCTAAGTGCCGGACTCCCCCTTCCCCCCTGTTTTCTAGATCACCTTTGGTATCCAAGTCCTGTCAAATCTTTTACAATATTCCTTTATCTGGGCTCTCTCCTGTTCTGATTCCCACCCTGGTAGTCATGGTTTAGGAGGAAGAGCATGAGATTTGGGCCTGAGACAGGGTTCGATTCTGACAGCACTTTTTTTTTGAGTGTGCCACCTCAGGCAAATCCCCAAACTCGTGCCTCCGATTCATTATCTACAAAGTAGACACACGCATGTGGACGGACACCCTGCTTGGCACACTCAGCTCACTGACCTCCTCACCAGAGAGCAGGATTTCTCATCTTCAGTGCTAGAGATATTTTGGGCTGAGTAATCCTTTGTTATGGGGACCATCTAGTGCATTGTAGGATGTTTAGCAGCATCCCTGGCCTCTACCCACTAGAGATCAGTAGCATGCCCTACCCCCAGTTGTGATCACTAAACATGTCTCCATATACTGCCAAATGTGTCCTGGAAGTGAAGTCACTCCAGTTGAGAACCAGTGGTATAGACTCATGCTGAGTCAGGGTTGTGGGTGACAAGCATGGTCCCAGGTTTTCATGTCAGCCATAGGCTTTGGGAAGGATTGCCATGAAGAGACCCATAAATGCCCTTGGCCCTGGGTCTTGTCCCGACACTTAAATTCTCTCCACTTTGGGAGATGCCGTCTCCCAAAGGAGAAGCTCTGAGCATGGGTCCAGGCACAGGTCACATCTGGAGGGCAGGGTAGAGGCATGGTCATGTGCCAGGCAGAATGGAGACAGTTCTAGAAAAGGATTTGTAACAAGTTGACCTGATGCCAACGCCAACTCCAGGATCTGGGCTCTTTACTTTCTTGCTGGCTAGAGAAAGGAAGGCTGGAATGGGAGAGAGGGGAAAACAGGAGGGAGAGAAAGAGGAAGGAAAACTACTCTATTGAGTACCTATTATGAGACAATTTACCTAAGAGGTACATATTGCCACCATTTTGCAGAGGAAGAAACTGAGACCCAGAGACCTCTGTTTAACAAATTTCCATAGCATCTATGACAGTGACATGAACCTGGTGTGGATACTCCATCAAACTGTCATGTGGTGCTCAGCCAGCCTGGCTCAGTGGTTGAGCATCAACTTATGAACCAAGAGGTTGTGGTTCAATTCCCGGTCAGGGTACATGCCCGGGTCGCAGGCTCTATCCCCAGTGAGGGATGTAAAGGAGGCCGCCAATCCATGATTCTCTCTCATCATTGATGTTTCTCCCACTCCCTTCCTGTCTGACATCAATAAAAATATATTTAAAAAACAACAGCAGTCATGGTGGTGCACTCTCCCTCAGAGAGCACGCCCATGCCATTCCCTCCCCGCCTCAGGCACGCAATCTCTAAACTCCAAGGGACCCAGGAGATTTGCAACCAGGGGAGCAATGGGCAGCGGCAACTCCTCCTGGACTAATTCCCTGACCCTGTCTCCAAGTCCCCCTTTTTCTCTGACTCCCCAGTGAGCTAAAGCAGCCCAGCCTAGGCTCTCTTGTTGGTTATTCTATGCTAAGCCCTTCCTTGTTTCACTGTCCTCAGCTTTAAGAAACATCCCACCTAAGTGTGCTTTTGCTGTGGCCAATACATTCTTACTTGCTTTGCTGAAAAAACAACAACAACAAAAAACCATACAGAAAGCTGTCATGGTAAGAAGAATAAGATTCTGAAGTCAGAATACCTCCCTGGCCTTAAATCTCTTCTTTGTTCATGTAAAGACTGTCTGATGGGACTAGCCAGTTTGAGTTGGTATCTGTCTCTACTACTCTCCAAATTTAGGAAATGAGCAGATTATTAGAACAAGGTAAAAATAATAGCTGGGAACCAAATTCATCCTGGAAAAGTGGAGGTTAAGGGTCCCAGGGGAGGAGCGGGGCTGGGGAGCTCAGCTAGAAGCAGCACAGATGATATTTGAAGGCAGGGACAGGTTTTGGTGTGGTTTAATATTTTACAAATGGTATTTCCTGTCACAGAGCTGAACTAAATAGCACACATGTTTGTGATTAACTATATGGACTGCAGAACATATGTGTTAATAATACTTCCAGTGCATGTAGCGGGCCCTTCTGTGAGCTAAGGTAAGAACTCTGCAAGCGTTTTCATTTTACTTTTTTCTTAGGGTTTCGTGTTGTCTTATGATTCCTTTCTGTTTCAAACTTTTAGTTTCCCCTTTAAAGGAAACTAAATTTATAGGAATGGTATTTTAAATATTTTCATAGCAAACCTTTAAGGAAATTCTTCAGGGATGCATTGTGCACCCTGGGCTTTCCCTGACTTTGGCTTTGTTTCGGGCTATACCTTGCAGAAGAACAAGGAGGGTAACTTTTGCAGACCTCTAACCATACAAAACAACAGGGAGGCTTTGCAAATGCAGCTCCAGGCTCATTTCTGTGTGGCAGTTGAGGGGTCCAGCACTGGGGAGAGTCGGAGAATTCCTTATCTGGGGGACAGCCAAGGAAACCACACAGACACTGACATGAAGACATTCTTTCTCTAGATTATGCAGCATTGATATAGAGCAGCAAAGTCACAGGCATAAAGGACTAAATTCAGCCCTCTGCAAAGGCGAGGGCGTTGCTGGGGTCCAGCTGTGTTCATGACGCTTGTGTAGGAGTCAGCCCAACAATGACAGCTCTGGTGGGGCCAATGTCAGGAGGCTACTGCTGAGGGTGGTGACGCTTCCCTGAGCTCTCTCTGCTGAACACCCCTTTAGCATCAGTCTCTCCCAGCGTCTGGCAGATACAGAGAAGCCGGGCCCTGGGGTCATCCACAGGTAACACGCTGAGGTGGGGACATAGTCGTCAGTTGCAGAGAATCTGGAATGCTGATTCAACAACCAAGTGCATCTAATCCAATTCTGACAATCTGCAGGATAAGGTAGAACTTCATATTTATACTTTCTTTGAGTGGTTTCTGGAGAAAAGCAAAGGAAACTGCAAAGAACAGCAGAAGTGGACAACTAAGAATGCAGGGGGTTGAGAGTTGGCCTGGGAGGAAGGACAATGCAGGGAGTTACACAGAGTTTGGGGAATTAGTCTGCCAAGATTGCCACTCGAAGAGCAGGTGGCACATCAATGCATTTTTTAGGCGGCAAGTCTGAAAAACTTCATCACTAAGGGTGGGCTGTCCAGTTGATGCAGACAGGAAGGGACAGGAAACAGGGCAGGCTGAGTGACAAACGCCTGTCTCAGAATTGACCCAAATTGATAATGAGCTGTTGTTGTTCTTGAGCCATCATGGGGAAAACTGTCTCGGAGTCTGCCTTTCCCAAGCCTGGGGTGTCCAAGTGGCAGATACACGTGGTGGGCTTTATGGAGAAGTAGGGTCTTCGCAGGTGAGAATAGAATCCTTCCAGTTTAGAGAGCTCCTGGCTCCAGGAAATGGTGGCTTCCACCCCGGAGCTTTCTCCTTAGTGAAGGGTGGAGTGGTGGAAAGTACTTGGAAGTGGCAGGTAGGACACTGGCAGAGTCAGGCATCAGATCTCTTGGGACCTTTGGGGGTGATGGATGGTATCACACATGGGCTTTGGGATCAGACAGACCTGGTCACACTGCGGGTCTGCCTACCTGGGATGGGTCACTTCCGGCAAGTAGCTTAACCTCTCTGAGCCTTTTTTTCCTCTTCTACAAAATGATGATATCATTACCTGATGTGGCTGTGAGGGTTAAATGAGGTCAAACACTTAGCATACCATGAGCACAGAGCGCTTGATAAATGTTTGTTGGTGTGGTTAATTGAACAGAATACCTCCAATTTCTGCCCAACTCTAAAATTCAGTGATTCTTTGAACTGGGGAGAGCAGTATAGAGGTTTACTTTATGGAATACTGAATAGACCATTTAAAATGATTCAATCAAAATTGTATTGTGCTGCACACTCCTGTCAGACATTTGTGGAAAATGATCTAATGAATGCGACATGATCCCTTTCTGAAAAAGCTTCACTCTGACTCTCAAGGAAGATAAGAGTTTTTTTCTACAATAACATGAAAATTTTTATCCCTAAGTTGTTTTTGGTGAGACCACTTTTTCATACCACTGCAACTTATTCATAAGGCTTATTGAAAGTAATTTGCAGTATTATTAATATTTAAGATGTTGTTATTTGTGAAAGATTTCATTTTTAAGATAATTTAGGATAAATTTATTATAAGTTCCATAATTCTTTTTAAGAATTCCAGTATGATCTCTTAAGCAGAAGAAAGGGGTGGAATGCAGGAATTGTATGTAAGTGCAGCCTTTCTCATGTTGGTTGTGGCCTGGGCCCCTCCTTTGCTTATCCAACATTCAGCATAGGGAGTAATTATTTTAAGGCTTCCCTAAATATTTTTGGGGTTATAAAATTCTGGGCACAACCAAGAGAATGTGCTAAGCTTCAGAATGCCATCTGGCTGGGCCAGTGTGGCTTAGTGGTTGAGCACTGACCCATGAACCAGGAGGTTACAATTCGATTACCAGTCAGGGCACATGCCTGGGTTGTGGGCTCAATCCCCAGTGTGGGGCGTGCAAGAGGCAGCCAATCAAAGACTCTCTCATCGTTGATGTTTCTATCTCTCTCTCCCTCTCCCTCCCTCTCTGAAATCAATAAAAATATATATTAAAAAAAACCCAACAAAATGCCGTCTGTCACATGTGTTGGGGTACGAAGTTGAAAACCCTGGTCTGGCCAAAACCGGTTTGGCTCAGTGGATAGAGCATCGGCCTGCGGACTGAAAGGTCCCAGGTTCGATTCCGGTCAAGGGCATGTACCTGGGTTGCGGGCACATCCCCAGTGGGAGATGTGCAGGAGGCAGCTGATCGATGTTTCTCTCCCATTGATGTTTCTAACTATCTATCTCTCTCCCTTCCTCTCTGTAAAAAATCAATAAAATATATTAAAAAAAAAAAAAAAAGAAAACCCTGGTCTGCCTATATCCCTGTTATTCCCCCTGTGAGTAGGCATCTGCATTTACTTTCAGTTTAATCTTGAGTTCAATGTATTCTGATGCTGCTTTGAAAATAGGGAGACAAAAAGCATGTCTACTAGTCTTAAGAGGAAGCAAACACTCCCCTAGAAACCGTTAAACCTCAGAAATTGATTTCTAGAAATTTCTACCATGAATTTCTACATTTTCCTTTTTTATGCCCCCAGTTCAGTCTTAGTGTCTTGACCTGTCTCTGAATTTCGTCTGGAATTGTCTTCTACAAGTTTGCGGATAATCCAGATTGACTGAAAACAGGGTGGGATGGCATCCACATCCAAGGAAAAAGCCAGGGAGTTGAACCAGAGGAATATTTCCTTCAGAGGAAGGCAGCTGGGGACTTGGTGCCAGGAGCCCTGGGTTCCCAGCCCTACACTCCTTGGATCCTGGACTTTGGAGAAGGCTCTTAAATGCTGTGGCCCACTCTGGATTGTCATAAAATTTAAATGAGATGTTGTCTGTGAAAGGGCTCTGTAAATGGTAGGGCTTGGGGCCCTCTGGGAGGCACAGATGCATATTTAGATCCTACCCAATTTGCAGTGCAGAAAACAAACAAAACAAACCCCGAGGTTAAATGGATGCTACTGCTTGAATACTTTAAAAATCTGTGTCTTGAAGTAGATGGGGTGGATTTGCAGATGACTAAAAGAAGACACATTCTATACCTCTAGATTCTGATGTGGCCCCCTGTCCCTGTTGGGGGTGGGGATGGGTTAGGAGGGATGGAAAGAGAAGGAAAGCGCTGAATAGAATTGATTCTAGTTGACTTTGGGAAAACTGACTGGTTGCTGCTTTGAGACTAGACTGGAAAGATGAAGCCATAGAGAGGGAAGGGGTAAAAGGAAAGAAATGGAAATGAGTATAAAAAGGATGGATAATGAAGGGCAGCAAGAGGGATAGAGAAGAGGAGAATGAGGAGCAGAGCAGGAAACAAACCTGCCTTTGACCTTGGAGCTGGAGTCTTAGCCACTCACTCCAGAGCAGCATCTAAGTCCTGCCTTTTAAACAGGGACAAAGAATTGAGCTCTCTGTGGCATAACACAGAATTCTGTTTGGTTGCATTTAACTCACATTACATTTGCTGAGTGCCTCCTATGGAAGTCTTGCATAGGGGGAAGAGTATGGTTTGCATAGATTTTTGTACTCAAGGTAGGAGATGTTTTGCAAGGTGTGCTTTCCAAAGATCAGGGGTCACTTAGAAAGTAATGGGATTGATTTTTTCTATCTGGTTTATGGAAATCATTTTTTTTTCATAATAAGCACGAATCTGAAAAAACCAATATCACTGTTCCAAATTTTGAAGCTGCCCATGAAAAACGGATGAGGCATAACGTTCGGGATCGATCAGAAGAGGAGGCAGCCTGAAGCTGAATTATTTCTTCTCTTGGTTTTTACTTTTTCTTTCTTTTAATTAACCGACTAAAGTAAATATTTACATGATCTTCCACCCTGTCTGAAGAAGTATTTTGGCTGGATTCTTTCTGAAGAGGGTGCCATGGGATGGGTCGATAAATATTGCTTCTGATTTCCTGCCTCTGAGGCTCCTGGCAGAGTCCCTTGAAACACTGCTCTTTCTGCCCCGAAGGGAACTTGCTTGCTGGCAACTCCAGCCCAAGGGCAGTGACAGTGAAATGCCCTCCAGAGAGCCAGCTGGCCTGGGCTGCGCTCCACTGTGTGTTTTTGTGCCTTCAGGAATGTGCGGATTTAGCAAATGACAACACTGAGCGAGCCCTGTCCCCAGCTGAGCCCCAGGCCCTCTCTCTTCCTTTGTGTTGGCTCTTTTCCGAGCTTGAGTGATTGCATTGGTTGAGCCTTCATTTTCCACAAGGGGAGGCAAGAAGGTGGGCTGGAGGGAGAAAAACATGCCTTTCTCATGGCCTTTATTCCAGCAGTTTTTGAGTTTTCACACTAGTAGATCTTATGGAACTTTACTTTCTGTCAGTTTGGAAGTTTGGTCAAAAATCCCAGTGGTAACACAATTTCTGCTTTTGAAAAAAAATTCAACTGGATGTCAACTACCGTAGAGTTGTTTTAGAATTGGAAAGAAACTCAGAGCCGATTCTAGTCTAATCACTGAATATCCAGAATGAGTGGCAGAGCAATGCCCAGCGTTTGGGTTATACCCACCCCCCGGGTCAGTACTGTGTTCCGTATAGCTCTTCACCTCTGATGTCATTAGAATAATTTCAGTAATTTATGTTGTGTTAGATTTGCATGAAGTGCCCTGTGTTCAAATTCAGGGTCTTTTCAAGCTAGGTATATACCCGAGATAAATGATTACATAAAAAACTTACACACAAATGCTCCTAGCAGTATTATAATAGACAAAATATAGAAACAAACCAAATGTCCATCAACTGATGAACAAAGTATGGGATATCCTCACAATGAAATATTATTCAGCCACAAAAAGGAGTGAAGTACTGATTGATACGTGCTACTACATGGATGAGCTTTAAAAAAATTATGCTAAGTGAAAGAAGCCAGACACAAAAGGCCATATGTTGTAGAGATTCTATTTACATGAAATGGCCATACTAGGCAAATTCAGAAAAGTAAAGTAGATCAGTGGTTTCCAGGACCTGGGAGAGGAAGAAAATGAGGTGTGACTGAGTAGGTGCAGGGTTTATGTGGGAGGGGCGTGATAAAAATGTTCTGGACTTAGTGGTGATGCACAATTCTGTGAATGTACTAAATACCACTGAATTGTCTTTTTTTTTTTAAAGGGTGAATTTTATATGTGAGTTGTATGTCAATAAAACTGTTATTTTTAAAAATCTTAGATTTGCCTTTTAATCAGTTGGATGATTTTAGGCAATGACTCAACCCAAGTAATCTCTGCTATGAAATTGGAATAACAATGTACATCTCTCAGGGTTGTTTTCATAAATGAGGCCATGAATTTGAAAATGCTGCTAAAGTGTAAACATCACATATTTTGGGGCTGTCAGTGGGTTATAAGTTCATTATTCATTGGGTTTTATCTCTTCCTCCTGTATTTTCTAGAGCACTAACAAGGTCTGGCTACATAACAATCATTCAAATAAAGACTTTTTGAAGTGATTCAAAAAATGTTGCGGTGAATAAAAACAATTCTTAAATTTTTCATTGTAAAACAGTACCCTGTGTTATACCAGCAGCCGCCTCATACCTCTCATGTTTACCACAATTCTTGATTGCATCATTTTCTCCTGTGCTTGATTTAATCTCATGTTGCTCTGTATACTAACATGCCATACAGACTTGTAGCCTAGGAGCAATAGGCTATACCATATAGCCTAGGTGCATAGTAGGTTATACCATCTAAGTTTGTGTATGTAAGTACAATCTATGATGTTCACACAACAATGAAACTATCTAATGGCAAATTTCTCAGAATGCATCCCCATTGTTAAGCAGTGCATGACTGTAGTCAAATTTATAGAAGCAGAGAGTAGAATGATGGTTACCAGGGTCTGGGAGGAGAGGAAAAGGGTATTGCTGTTCAGTGGGGATGCAGTTTTAGTCATGCCAATAGAAAAAGTCCGAGAGATCTGTTGTACAACAATGTGCATATAGGTAACAATACTCTACCACTTAAAAATTCAGTCTTGCCCTAACCGGTTTGGCTCAGTGGATAGAGCGTCGGTCTGCGGACTGAAGGGTCCCAGGTTCGATTCTGGTCAAGGGCATGTACCTTGGTTGTGGGCACATCCCCAGTGGAGGGTGTGCAAGAGGCAGCTGATTGATGTTTCTCTCTCATCAATGTTTCTAACTCTCTATCCCTCTCCCTTCCTCTCTGTAAAAAATCAATAAAATATATTTTTAAAAAATTCAGTCTTCTCACTAATTATAGGTATAGGTCAGTTCAGATTTCCTATTTCTTTATGATTGGATCTTGGTAAACATTACATTTCTAGGAATTTATCCATTTCTTCTGGGTTAATCAGTTTGTTGGCCCCTAATTGTTCACATAGTCTCTTCTAATAAATTTTAAAAAAATTTCTGTGACATTAGTTGTAATGTCTCCTCTTTCATTTGTGATTTTATTTAAGTGTTTCCCCCTTAGTCCAGCTAAAATTTGTCAATTTTGTTGATTTTTTAAAAAATGTAACTCTTAGTTTTATTGATATTTTTTCTATTTTCTATTGCCTATATCATTTACTTCTGCTCTAATCTTTATTCATTTCTTCCTGCTAACTTCGGGATTAGTTTTTGTTTTTTTTGTTCTTTGAGCTATAAAGTTAGGCTGTTTATTTGAGATCTTTTTAAAAAATGTAGGCATTTACCAGCATGAACTCCTCTCTTAGCACCACTTTTGCTGTATACAATAAGTTTTGGTATGTTGTGTTTTAATTTTTGTCTCAAGATATTTTCTAATTTTGTTTTTTATTTCTTCTTTGACCCATTGTGTACTGTTTAATTTCTACATATTTGTGAATTTTTCAGTTTTCCTTCTGCTATTGATTTCCAGTTTTTTCTATTGTGGTAGAAAAGATACCTGTGTGATTTCAATCTTAAATTTGTTGAGACTTGTTTTGTGGCCTAACCTGTGATGTATCTAGAGAATGTTGTGTGTGCTTGAGAAGAATGTGTGTTTTACTGTTGTTATGTGGAATGTTTTGTATATGTCCTGTATATCCACTTGATTTATATAGTGTTGTTCTAGTCCTCCATTTCCTTATTGATCTTTTGTTTGGATGTCCTATCCATTATTGAAAGTGGGATATTGAAATATCCTTCTATTATCGTGTCCCTGTCTATTTCTCCATTTAGTTTTTTAATGTTTGCTTTATACATTAGGGTGTATTAGTGTTGAGTTTATATATACTTTTAATCATTCTATCTTTCTAGTGAGTTGACCCCTTTATCATTACATAACATCCTTCATAACAGTTTTTGACTTAAAGTTATTTTGTCTGATGGTATGGCTACCCCCTGTTCTCTTTAGATTTCTATTTGCATAGAATATCATTTTTTAGTCTTTCACTTTCAGCCTATGTGTTTGCTTAAATCTAAAATGAGTCTTTTGTCACAGCATATGGCTAGATCTTATATTTTTAAATCCATTCAGCCATCAAAAATGTTACAGTTTTTAAGCACTTCTTTGAACTCAGTTAATCTATAAATCCGGATGCTTTTAAATAGAAGTATTTCTCAGAACTAAAGACCTTTAGTAACTTGAAATTTTCCCCTCATTTTTATTCTTATTTTTTTCTTTTTCTCCTTTAACAGAGACAACACATCTGAATCATTGACAGGATCACAATCTGATTGTAAAGATGTGTTCTACCAACCCAGGCAACTGGGTCACATTTGATGATGACCCTACATTTCAATCTTCTCAAAAGTCAAAGAATTTCCGTCCAGAGAATCAAGGCATCTGTAGGCCAAACGGACTTAAGCTGAACCTTTCCACTCCTAAGGAATTTTCCAGTGGGTCTTCCTCCACCAATAGTACCCCCCTCCCCTCTCCCATCATAGACTTCTACTTCAGTCCAGGACCTCCAAGTAACTCTCCTCTTTCTACACCTACCAAAGACTTCCCAGGAATTCCTGGCATCCCCAAAGCAGGGACTCATGTGCTTTATCCTATTCCAGAATTATCTTCAAACAGCCCACTCACAACACCTGGAGCAGATTCTTCCTTATTGTCTACTAAACTAACCTGTGTACCCCATGCTTCCTTACCCGATGATCACTCATGCACACCTCCAGCTCCCAAAGTGGGTCTTCCAGATGAAGTTAGTCCTCCACAGGCTGAAAGCCTGGGCTTCCAAAGTGATGCTCTTCAGTTTCAGTATTTTCAGGAGGACTGTGCCTTTTCAAGTCCATTTTGGAAAGAAGAAGGCAGTGCTTCCCAGTTCACCTTTGACCCTCCAGGAAGCAGAAAGGGATTCCCATCAAGAGACAAAGAAATGCCCATTGATCAAAAAAGCTTAAATCAGTGTTCACTCAACTACATCTGTAAGAAGCTTGAACATCTCCAATCAGTTGAGGACCAAGACTCCTTTGGAAGTTTGTCTATGCAGTGTCTGTATGCTGAAGATACAGGCTCTTCCTTTGTCCCCCACACCCTCTTCAGGAGTCAGCCCAAACCTGGATGGTCTTTCATGCTGAGAATTCCTGAGAAGAAGAACATGATGTCTTCCCGTCAGTGGGGACCAATTTTTTTAAAAGTCTTACCTGGAGGAATTTTGCAAATGTATTATGAGAAGGGGTTAGAAAAACCATTTAAAGAGTTACAGCTTGATTCACAGTGCAGGCTTTCTGAACCCAAACTTGAGAACTTCAGTGTAGCTGGAAAAATCCATACTGTGAAGATTGAACATGTGTCTTACACAGAAAAAAGAAAGTACCATTCTAAGACAGAAGTAGTTCACGAGCCAGACATAGAGCAGATGCTAAAGTTGGGATCCACAGAGTACCATGACTTCCTCGACTTTCTGACTACTGTGGAGGAGGAGCTGATGAAGCTGCCAGCTGTTTCAAAACCAAAAAAGAACTATGAGGAACAAGAAATTTCCCTTGAAATTGTGGACAACTTTTGGGGTAAAATCACTAAAGAAGAAGGGAAATTGGTTGAAAGTGCTGTGATAACTCAGATCTGTTGCCTCTGCTTTGTGAATGGGAACTCCGAATGCTTCTTAACATTGAATGATCTTGAGCTGCAGAAGCGAAATGAACACTATTTTGAAACAGACCCAGAAAAGAAGGGGATTGATATTCTTGAATATCATTTTCATAAGTGTGTGAAAGCACAAGAATTCGAGCAATCAAGAATCATTAAGTTTGTACCTCTGGATGCCTGCCGGTTTGAGCTGATGCGTTTCAAGACATTGTATAATGGGGAAGACCTTCCCTTTTCCCTGAAGTCTGTAGTGGTTGTCCAGGGGGCATATGTGGAGCTTCAGGCCTTTGTCAACATGACCCCATTGCTTCAGAAATCATCCCATGCCAGTTCCTTGAGGTCCTGTGACAACATAATGATACACTTTCCTGTCCCGTCGCAGTGGATCAAGGCTCTCTGGACCATGAACCTCCAGAGGCAGAAGTCCCTGAAAGCCAAAATGAACCGCCCGGCATGTCTGGGGAGTTTACATGAACCTGAATCTGAACCTGTCATACAGGTCACTGTGGGGTCAGCAAAATACGAGAGTGCCTACCGGGCCGTGGTATGGAAGATAGATCGGCTTCCTGATAAACATTCAAGTAAATATTCAACACCTCAAGTTGATTTTCATGTAAAACAGCCTCAATGTTTTCACCCTACTTAGATTGAAATGAGGCTGAGACAGATGGTAACTTCGGTCAGCTGAGGACATGCTTATACATTGCTGGGTGGGAGATGGGACATTTAGTTAAACAGCCGGCTTATTTCATTCTTTTGTGCCAGTTTCTGCCAGATAAGTTTAACTTTAAATATATATATAATAAATATTAGTCTAGGCTAGGATTTAGTTGTACATGGTGGCACACAGGGAACACTTATAGTTGACTTCTTGACATTAAATTCCCTAATTAATCTTTAAAGATCTACATCCATGAGTTTACCTGAGCATTTTCATTTTCTTATCTTTCTTCTTCCTTGCGTTTTCCTCTGGGCCTTTCACTGGGGAGGGGAGGGATGGGTGAGGAAATTCAGAAGAGGAGCCCCCAAAACAGTGACAGGTTACCTGTGAGCCTTGGGGTTAGGGAGAGGATGGGAGGAGGCCAGGATCTCTGGCTTTGGGGAATAGGTGGACAGTGGTGCCATTAGCTGATAGCCGAGGATCCTGTCATCACTCTTGCTTTTAAAATCTGTCTGTTTCCAAGCCCTGTCTGCTTGTCAGAGACCATAGAATCATTAGAGCTTTAAAAACATCATACTCACATTTAGGCTCTTTCCCAACCATGACTCTCTGGTGGGGGGAGGCCCAGGTATGGGTGCTGATAAAAGGCTCTCCCAGGCAGCTAGTGTTGAGAACTACCGACCTGTGGAACATATTATGGTCCCCTAGGCAGAGAACATCCCTCCCTGCGCTGTCTATCCCTATGTCTATAGAGCTCTGTTATTACTCTTGTACCTGTTTTTACTAGCAGTTGAGCTCACAAAGAACAATTACAAGAGTGGGTTTTCCCAGAGAGGTGGCTGGACTTGATCTTGGCCTTCGGGAATTCTTTTTGAAGACTTTCATAGCACCAGGCCCACACAGAACGCATTTTACAAGCATTCCAGTGATAATTTACTGAACAAATCCTTTAGGATCAAAGCTGCTTTGTTCAGATCAGCTCTGTGTGCAAAGAGGAGGCCTGGGGAAAAGGCAAATGGAGTGTGTCAGGTAGAAGGTGGGCAGGAGGTGGCTCTGAAGTGGGTGGCATCCTGTGGTCCAGTCTTGTGGCTTCACCATGGTGGGGATGGGGGAGGAAACGCAAAGAGTGAGAGGGTGCCTGGCCACTTGCCTCTGGAGGAGAGAAGTATAGAAAAAGGTTGGGGTGGAGAGGAAATTTTTGTCTAAGGCAGTGCTTCTCAAGCTTTTGTGTGTACATGAATCGCCTTGTTCAAATGTAGATTGTGATTCAACATGTGGGGCTGATAACTGTTCTCAGGTGATACCAATGCTGTTGCCCACGGACAACACGTAGAATAACAGAGTCTTAGAGTACATCTCCACTTTTCTATATGATTTTTAAAGCAATTGGGTGTTTAGAGAACAGCAGATTTTTAAAGTCTTTAAAACATTACCTTTTCCAAGCTAGTTTCTGAAAAATCTACACTGTTAGAAAAAAATATTTTAAAATGGAAAATGAAAGAGAATATAAGAACTACTCTACTAGGTACTAATTTAAAAAAATTATGCCTTTCCTCCTGTGGAATTTTGAGATCAGGATTGACTTCATTTTCACTTACATGTGATTTCAAGGGAGGTGGGATGGGCTACTGGCCCTTTAAATGTGTCTTCTAGCATGCCAATGCTTAATATTTCTTTTAACAGTGGGCAGGTCTTTCATTTTACAACAGAAGTTGGCCTTGGACAGGTAGCTCAGATAGTTTATTCAGACAAAGATGTGAATGACAGCAAAGGAACAGAGGAGCCTTTCCTGAGGACAGGCTTTGGTGGGGGATTGGGAGGTCGGTGGGAGGAGTGGAGGGTTGAGAAACAGAGGTGGGTGGGGAGAGAAAGGAAGAAGAGGAAAAGATGAGAACATTAATTAGCCAAAGGAGGTGCAGATGATGGCAAAGAATTAGGAGAGTGGAAATGATGGAGGGTCAATTAACAAACATATCTATCTCTACCTTCCCAATTTGCCTTTACTTTTTCTCTTTGCTCTCTGTCACCAGCACATTGGTTGCTTTTCTCCTCCTCCACTTGTATCATTCTCTTGCCATTCATATCTTCCAACTTGCAACAGTTCTGTTTCAGATGTGAAATGTTTTGGTTTAAGAAGGACCAGATATCTACTGGACCTAAGAAGATAACTGTAATTTGCATTCCCTTTGCTGAGAAAGTTCTGGTGAGAGAATAGCAATTTCCAAAGCCCGAGAGTGCCCCCTGCTGGTCAGTACTGAGATAAATAACATGATTTTCCTTTCTTTCTTTCTTTTTTTTTTTTGTAAATTTATCAAATATCCATTGACCCAAAAACGTGCCAGACATTGTCCTAGGGACAGACATGATACCTCTCCTCATGGAGACCAAAGTCTAAAGGAGGAGTATGTTATTAAACATTGTAGAGTATTTAGAGTTTTTAAAAGCCAAAGAAAATATGCCAGAAATCTTAAAGGAACAATTGCTCTCCTTTACCTTTTACCAGTTTTTAAGACAAACAAGCAGAAAGGTTTTGTTTCTAACATTTTTTGGAGTACTAGGTCTTCAACTTTGGTAATTTTGATTGCAGGAGATTCCAAAAAATTTTTTTCCCTTTAAAATGTGAATATCTAATTAGATAATCTCCAATATAATTTTCAGCTCTAAAAATGTAGAATTCACAGTCACTTCCTTAGCAAAATTATAGTAATTAAATAATATTGTATTTATAATCGAATAGTACTTTGCAAAGTAATCATACCAGAATATATCCCCCACTTGTATCTATACCACTATAGTATACCATGGTTTTAGTGTCTAGGTTTGCTGATTGTTTTGTTTAATCCTCATAACAATCGTGTAAGGTATGTTATTATTATCAGCACTATCACCCCCGTTTTCATATGGGGAAACTGAGGCTCAGAGAGATCAAGTAATTTGCCAAGGATTACACAGCTATTAAGTAGCAGAGCTGGAACTGGACTTTGGGCAACCTGATCTTCACCACTGTGTGTCATAATGGACATTAGAGTTCCTGAGTTAAGTTTAAATGAACTTACTGTGTCTGCACTTCAGGCAGAAGACTAGAAACAAACGGTAATGGATGGTGGACTCTCCCCTGGGTGTGTGTGTGTGAATAAAGTTATCACCTGCCTGCAGTGATGGGGTGGGGGGGGGGTAGCTTAGAGCACCTCAGAGGCCACTGTGGTCCTACCCTGCATGTAAGTGGTGGGGGTGCCTAATGAGCCCCTGGTGGTTAATGGATTGATGACTTCTCAAGGCCTTTTACAGCCTTAGAATTCTATTAGTCTCTCTACAAGAAACAGATTGTAAGGGATGAAAGGCAATTTATCTTTTAAGAATTAAGTGAAATCCTTTAAACTCTTGTTTTTGTGCCTAAAGCTATATTCTGATGGAAATGTTATTTCGGAAGCTATGTCAGTGCTACAGTAATTTAATCTGGCTTTGAAATTACTGTCACCTCATACATTTATTTAAGGTCAGATAGCTGCATTGGATATGTAGATGCTGTGGAAAATGCAACAGAATCACTGTTACTACAGTGATTACAATGGAAGTATTTTTTACTCCATTATCTCTCTCTCTCTCTCTCTCTCTCTCTCTCTCTGTCACACACACTCACACACTCACAAACATTATATGACTACACTTAAATTTTTGCATTTATCTGATATCCCTAGGTCTGGCACAAAGCCTGGCCTGGCATAGAGTAGATGCTCAATAAATGACACATTGAATTAAGTGAAAACAAATATTAGATTGAAACAGTCAAAGCCAATATGCCCATCTCTACACTGCATGTCTGTTTTCATCAAAGCTTTAAGAAGGGTGAGTGGAAATTAATGTATTAAAATATAATCTGTTCTACTGAAAAAGGAATTTTTGGCCTAAAATATTTCATTAAGTTTAACTTAAAAAAATCAGAATTATTTTATAATGTGACCTAATTTAGATAGCTTATCTTTGCATTAACTATCAATAAGAATAGTAAGAAAATGAATAAATTAAGAATTATTATAAGAGCTCATTTAGTCTACTTAAGCAAGTTTTGTTGTTTTTTTTGTTGTTTTTTTTTTTACAAATCCTACATACATTGTAGAAAGTCATGTTATTTACCTCAGTACTTTTTATAAATCCTACACATATTAAGTAAAAGATACTATCTTTTAATTAAAGAAACTTAACATACTTCAACTGAAAACATTTTTAGGAGTTCATATATACACGTATACAATAATAAAGTTGTATTTATTTTAAAGCTAGTATTTAAAAATTGAAGATTTCCCCCTAGTTAGTGCAGAATTGTAAATTTTGATGGTATTTTGCTCAAATAGAATTCACGCTGCCATAGTGCTAATGGAATTGCTTATTAAAGAGAGGGATGAGTGCCTCTTACATTCAAGAGAAATGTTCAATGGCCATTGAAATACTTTGACTGACAATTTGATTTTTTTCTCAAGGTCCTGATCATCCCCATTGTTTGTCATACAAACTAGAACTTGGATCAGACCAAGAAATTCCCTCTGATTGGTATCCATTTGCTACTGTTCAGTTTGGGATGCTCGACACCTGTGCCTCAAGGACAGAGGTCAGGTCTCTGGGGGTGGAGAGCGATGTGCAGCCACAGAAACACGTTCATCAGCGAGCTTGCTACAACATCCAGGTACATCCCAAACCCCTTGGGGCTTCTAGAGCTGTGACATGATTGGTTTTAGATATTTGCTTTGCCCTCTTACGTGACCATGTATGGGTGTGTGTGTGTGTGTGTGTGTGTGTGTGTGTGTGTGAACTATGCAAACTTGATGGTCACCGTGAGCCTAGTTTGTCCCTTCTCAGTTCTAGAGAATGTTAGGAGCCTGAGCACACAGGGTTACATACTTAATCAGCTCTCAATGGAGAACAGGACATTAAAAATGAATTCACATTTCAGAAGCATATTTATAACAAAAATCATGTTAGAATAGCATTTTCCAATATGTGTTCTGTGGAACATGTATCCAGGAAAAAAAAAAAAAGCTTAGGAATGCCATACTTTAATATTAAATGAAGGCTCTGAGAAGTCCTTGTTAACCTTTTCCTCCAACTTATTGATTACGAAATCCAGTCTGTATGGGCATGTGCATGTAAAATGTATGTCAATATCTTCTGAAATGGTATTCTGTGAAGCACCCCTTGGGAAATGCGAAGTTACTCTAATACAACAATTTAAAATGTTCACCATCAGCGCTTCTGCATCCTTAGGCCAGATGAATTAAAGAGTGGCATACATTTGCACCTGTTTCTAAACTGGCTTTTCTTCTCGTCTTCAAAGTTAGTAGATTTAGACATAAACTCTGCCATATATTTCCCATAGTATCTTGAAATGGTGATGCGTCACCGATTTTGTTTACAAATATATCATTTAATTAGAAAATATTTCCAAAGTAAAAAAACAAAACAAAAACGTAAACAGCAAATAACAAACAGGTGGTTCTGTTTAGAATTTATTTTTCTTTGATCTTGCACATGAGTAGCATTTTATATTTTCTCATATCATTTTGAAATCTATGTTGCTTGAGTCTCAGCTATGATTAATGTCATTCTGATTTTCGACTCATAAACACCAACTGGTGGTTTGATAACACAGGAGTCTGTCAGGAGTTTTCTTTATTTTGGGCCACCTGTCCTGTGCAGCCCCGAGGGGACCTACGCCCTTGTTCCCCTAGCAGCTGGAATTGCCCTGGCTGAAGAGAGCTCCAGGTTCAGCGACTGGTGGATGCAGGGGTGTGAAGACCCTTTGCCTCAGCTTGGGTAACTCCACAGGGCCATCCTAGCTTCGGCTTCCCCTGGGCACCCCCTGAAGCCTTTACTGTGACCTCCTTGCAGCCCAGCTTCTCCTCCTTCCTGTTCTGCTTCCTTCCTTCTCCCCCCTTTCCCTCCCCCACCAGGTGTCAACCCCCTAGTAGACCTTCTGCACACCATTCTCCATCTCAGAGTTTGCATCTTGGGGAACCTGACCTGTAACACTAGGTCTATAAGTGTTATGTGTGACTGAAATGTGGGTCAAGCGCACACAGAGACTTCCTCTATACCTAGTTTTCTATTCACGGGGTACGCCAGTTTCACATAGTGCCGAAGAACAGCTCAAAATTATGCAACAGAGTCTCTAGTTTAACAGCATTTACTAATTGATCTGCACTGGGTGGCAGTTGGTTTCAAAATGTAATCTTACATTTAATAAGTATTTATTGAGCAATTTCTAAGTGCCAGGTGCTGCTCTAGATGCTGGGGATACAAGAGTGAATGAGATACTGCCTGTCCTCATGCAGCTTACCTTCTAGTGGGGAACAAAAAACAATTAGTAAACAAATAAATAATGTAATGTCAAATAGTGACAGATTCTAGGAAGAGAATCAAATGGGGTAATAGGATAGAGATTGATGGGGGCTTCCTTATCGAGGGTGGTCTGTGTTATCTCAGGTGGGCCAAAGCCTGGATCTATGATATGAGGATATAATTGATCACATGCCTAGCTAGAGGTCTGTGTTATCAATATATATTCTGAGTATTTTTATAAAAACGATGTTTGACTTAGAAGAGAGGAGAGTTTTAGTTCTTTTTAAGATTTGACCCTAGAGGGAAGGATTGGGGTGGGGGGAGGGGGACCTCTGTTGCCCTAAAGAAGAGGAGAGTGCCTCACTACGGAAGGAGCGTGAGGGGGTGGAAGGGCTGTGTCTGTGTCCAAAGGGTGTTGTGGCTGCAGAGCATGCCTCATGTATGAAATGGTACTGAACAGGTGCTAGTGCTGTGTTGCATTTGTTAATGCTGCTCGTGTTTTTGCTTTTGCATAACAGGTTGAAATAGAAAAGAAGTGGATTAAAATCGACGGGGAAGACCCAGATAAAGCTGGTGATTGCATCACTCAGTAGGAGTAGCAGGAGTTAATGATGACAACCCACTTTTCAAATAGAAATCACACACAGTTCTGCTACTGTCTGGTGGAAATGACTTCTGAATAGAGGGCTTAGGACAGCTCCAGTGGCTGGCTGTGTTTGGAGAAGTTTAGACCTGAAACTGAACAATCTGTATTTTATGCTTTTTGATATATTTGTGCTCCAGGGGTTTGATTTAAATGTGTCTATAATTTGCGTGATGTTTCTGCTTCCTATTGAAACTCAAAGGCGCTGTTATTCAATGTGTGACCCAACAGCCAGTTTGGCTAAAGGGGTTTTGATTTTTGATTACTCAGTGGCTGATTGTTTTGTGCTTTGGATTACCCAGCTGTCATATTTATTTTCCTCCAGTCCCTATTTCTTCTTGCTATGTTAGCACCTGTACTGGAGGGTGAGGCAATAAAAAAAAAAACATAAACCAAAATACTTAATTTTCCCTCTTGCTCATCTCTGAAATGTGGGTCGGTATAGATTGATGCTGAAACCACAAGCTAAAATGGAGATGTGGAAAGTGTCTGTGGTTTTGAATTATTTATCTTCCTGTCCTCTTACCACATGGCAAGTAATCATTGGCTGTGTATTTGGTACCTGTCTCCCCCCCTGGTATTATTGTTTTCAAAATATATTTGTATTCTGGTGTTGGCTGCAAAGAAGCTATTTCTGTTGCTATACATATTTTAGTACCAGTCACTAAGACCTATTGCCTTTTGCTTGGAGAGATTTCTTTTAAAATGGAATCCCAGTATTGGACACCAGTTAAAATATTTATGTGCATTAAAGATGAATTTTTAAACTTCATGAATATTCTTTCCCAAAAGTACAGACTCTAAGAATGTATTTTGATAAAGTATTATTTGTGATTAACATAAGTCTCTCTTGAGTAGAAGTCTAGCTCATGATTATTTTATGCTAGTTCTACTAAATTTAGAGCAAAATGAAAAACACTAGATTATTTTCCCTAGATTTTTGACATTTCTGTTCTTCGGTCAGCTAAATGTTTGGTTTCTAATGAAAAGCCAATAGCATTAGCAGTTATAATTCTGTTTATAACTTCCTTTCAATATTTACAGGGAAAGGTCAAATTTTAAAATTCATGAAATCTATATTCTAGGTATTTTTTTAGTCTGAAAAACAAAGTCCTCCATTTGGTATTAACACACCTTCAATTTATGTTGGATCTACAATATGATTAGGAGATATTTTTCTCTATTTACTAGATTTGTTTTGAGTAAAAACTGATATAATAATGTTCTTCCAAACAACATTTATTGGTCGGCTCAGAGTTTATGTCTTATGTTTTATTTAATATTGTGTCACATTCATTGTAATCTGTTCCAAAACCAGATTAAAACGAACATGTATGATGGTTTGTATCAATCAGCAGATTTTATTGTTTTTCATTATTTTGCTATAACAGCAAGGAAGGCAGAAGTTGACTGTTAAAATGAAGTGTTATTGCTCTTTTTAACCCCACTTGATGCATTGCTCATAATATCATATGCTTGAGACTCACTGTTGATGTATGGAAGGGCAAATCTGTGTGTGCGTCATTAAGAAAAATTCCACCATCTTTCCCCATCCTCTGGCGCGGCACACTCTGGAGAGACTTCAATCTGCTCAACCCAAATACGAAGGTGGCTGGGGGTGTTGCTGCTCCAGGTGCCAGCAAAGTTCGCTGGGTTAATTACTGCCATTCCTTTCAAATCTGTTTAATGGCATCCTGCCCATGAAGAACTCAGAGTCTGATTCAGTTGGACTTAATGAATATTTACACCTCGGAATAATTTCAGCAAAGGGTTCAATTAATCGCCCCTCGTGCTTCACAGGTTGCCCGGTCTGTGACTACCTCACTGCTGGGGTCACTTACTTACCAGCCATCAGCCTTCAGGAGCATCTCAAGATCAGTGTTGGAAACCTAGTAACAAACCGCTGACTAAAGCCCAAATTGAGTTTCCGCTGCAATGCAAAGGTTGATGGCATTAACAGCGGGGTGCTATGGCATAATTGTTCATTTGCACATCTATTAGGATTCTTAAATATTCATTACTTAGCGTTAAATTAACATTCTGTGGAGGAAGGAGAGGCTTTTTAATACAATTCTTTTGACCTCAGAAATGACAGAAGGTAAGATGTGACCACAGTGCCATAAGTGAAAAATTAGATAGGGTCCATTTAGACTTACAAATTAAGAAGTAGAATCTCCTTTGCTAGAAAGTAAATGATGATCTGAAAGACAACTATAATACTGAAACCCCTTGCTTTTAAGGTTGGCAAGGATGGAAGAGAGTGAAGGAGGAACTGCTCCTTTCTAGCATTTTAGTTTATGTACTTTAGAGCAACCCTTTCTGAGTTTGACTGGTTAGGGGTCAGTCATTTGATTACACATGTCAGGCTTCCCAGGACTTGACCAGGTTCTGACTAGTTGTCCTGCTCTAATTGTTCAGGTCTGGTTGCCTTCCCAGTCAAAGGATCATATTAACTGTGGAAGTGAATTCATGGCTTGATGGTTACTTGATCAATTGTACAGATCAGAATTTAAAGACATTTTCTCTTTCTATGGGAATAGAAATAGTTTATTCATTTAAAAAGGTACGAAAAAATACTTTTCAGCACATAAAGATTGGATTTGTTTTGTGTGGTTTTTTTTTTTTTAACCTGATTTATATATTAGACAGTTCTAAGGGTTATTTACCTTCATTCTGAAGCTGTGCTTATGATACAGCCCTTTTCTTGTAAATTCAGTTAGAAAGCCTTCCTTAATAATGATTAAGTATTATATCGTACTTAAAATATTACTTTATGACATAGCAACACAAATATAAAATAGATTGAGCCTTAATAATCGTGTAACAAAGTATTTGGTAGATTGCATATTGGTTTTTCAAAATTAAAGATGTATTTCAAATGATTCTTGCTGTGTGGTGGACTTATATCTTCTTTTGCAAGGTCTGGGGCTATTTTTTTTAAAGGTGTGAAATCAATTTTAATAAACTTAAACAATTGACTCTGTCAGGTGAATGTATACTGCTTTACTATTAAGGAGTCAGTGAACATGGCATCTTGGCACATCCTGGAAAAATAACACCACCAAACTATCATTTGGGATGTTAAAGGATGACTTTTAAAAGAGGATATAATCATTACTCTCCTAAAGAAATAATGTGAGTATATGCCCATGGTTTTACTTAACTTGTTAACTAATTGGGTATGTATATAGAGGGGGGGCTTAAGATGTTGCAACTTGTTCCAAGGAAAATTCAAAAGCAGAGATGTACATGAAATAAGGAATTCTGAAATGAATTTACAAATAGATGTAAAATGAATTTATCCACAATGCAGTAATATAATCAACTAGAGGCCTGGTGCACGACTTCATGCATGGGTGGGGTTCCTTGGCCTGGCCGGTAATCGGGGCTGATTGGGGCCATCTTGCCCAATCCTGATCAGGGCCTATTGGGGCGATTGGGGCCAGCCGACCAGGGGGAAGGACTGCGGGAGGTTGGCCGGCTGGCCAGGAGGAGGGACCATGGGAGGTTGGCTGGTTGCAGGAGGTTGGCTGTGGGAGCGCACTGATCACCAGGGGGCTGCTCCTGTGTTGAGCGTCTGCCCCCGGTGGTTGTTCGGTCGACCGGTCATAACGGTCGCTTAGGCTTTTATATATATAGACTAGAGTGCAAAAATTTGTGCACTCGGAGGGGGGGGTCCCTCAGCCCGGCCTGTGCCCTCTTGCAGTCTGGGACCCCTCAGGGGATGACCACCTGCTGGCTTAGGCCCGCTCCCTGGGGGATTGGGCCTAAGCTGGCAGTTAGACATCCCTCTGGCAGCCCGGAAGCCTTCGGGGGATGTCCACTTGCCAGCGGGGAGCAGGCCTAACCTGCAGTCGGACAACCTTAGCGCTGCTGAGGAGGCGGGAGAGGCTCCCACCACCACCGCTGTGCGGGCAGCCATCAGCCTGACTTGTGGCTGAGCAGAGCTCCCCCTGTGGGAGTGCACTGACCACCAGGGGGCAGCTCCTGCATTGAGCGTCTGCCCCCTGGTGTCAGTGTGTGTCATAGTGACCAGTCACTCCCAGTCGTTCTGCTGTTAGGGTCAATTTGCATATTATCTTTTTATTATATAGGATAGAGGCCTGGTGCATGGGTGGGGGCCAGCTGATTTGCCCTGAAGGGTGTCCCAGATCAGGGTGGGGGGCCCCGCTGGGGTGCCTGGCCAGCCTGGGTGAGGGGCTGATGGCTGTTTTCAGACTTGCCACACCCCCTTCAGGGTGGGGGTCCCTGCTGGGGTGCCTGGCCAGCCTGTGTGAGAGGCTGATGGCTGTTTGCAGGCTGGCCAAGCCCCCCAGCGGGGACCCTCACCCCATGAGGGTGTGGCCATCCTGGGTGAGGGGCTGATGGCTGTTTGCAGGCTGGCCACGGCCCCCAGCCACCCAAGCTCCCAGTGGAGGCTGGCTGGAAGCAGGTATCTGGGATTTATTTATCTTCTATAATTGAAACTTTGTTACCTTGAGCGGAGGCTACAGCTGGCCAGGGCAGGTGGGAAGCTTGGCTTCCTCCATTGCCAGGGCAAAGCCTCCTCCTTGCTCCAGCTCCGTGGCTGCTGGCCGCCGGCCGCCATCTTGGTTGGGTTAATTTGCATATAGTCGCTTTTATTGGCTGGTGGGTGTGGCTTGGGGCATAGCGGAGGTGTGGTCAATTTGCATGTTTCTCTTTTATTAGATTAGATAATCAATTTCCCCTACTGGCCCACAATTAATTTGCATTTTTATGGACTTGTATTATATGTATTATCAGTTTTCTAAAATATACAGACTTGTAAAATAATGCAAAGACAATGAAAGGTGTTGATAACCTGGACAATTGAGCTACTATTCAAAACCTTTGGCAATTTTTCCTGACAACAGGACAAACTTTGTCCACAGGATAATTCTAAAGAATTTTCAAATCTTGGCAACTAGTATTATGGATATAATGGGCATTTAAAACTATTTTTTGAAAGCTATTTTTATATAATTGTATAGAATATATTTCAGATAAGATTGAGGGGAGAGGCTGTAAAAGATATGAAGATAAATCAGCTCTAAAATAAATCAACCTAACAACCTCTCTACCCACCCTTTTTATGAGAAAGGTGCTGTGAGGGGAGAGGGAGAATACATTTTTTTCCCTACCCTTTTAAAGTTCTTCTAATCAACAAGAGAAAACAGCCAAGTTTATTGCAAAAAGTCCCTCCCAGGGTTGGGGCGGGGGGGGGGGGGGCGGGTTCCATAAGAATCTGGAACCAAGGACAATTGGGGCAGTTAGGGTTTGAGCCAAGGATAAAGAACAGGGGAGGTCCTGGTTTGGAACTCCAAAGGGGAGGAGGCAATTCACATGGAGATGAAAAGCAAATGTTTGGTAAATATGTTTGGTGGGTCATCTTTAACAGTGGCCAGAGGACTTTGACCAGATGGCCTTTGCTGGGTTCCTCCCTGTCCATCACATTCAGTTCATATCAAACTACAGTGATTTATGATGATAGCTCCCATCTTGGAGCAGATCCTCTATTTAAATAATTTTAGGCAGGGGGAAGGCCAAAGGTTATTCCCTAGTCTTTTCTTAAAAACAACCAGCTTAAAATAGTTTCTTAAAAATAATCATCTTAAAATAATCAATTACCACCCCCCCCCTTCAAAGGCATGTTTTAGATTGGCAAACTCCCCTCACTGCCATGTGTTGAAATTTAACTTCCATTTCGATATTAAAGTTAAATTTCAAAACTGCTACAGGAAATAAAACTTCATACAGGCCAGATCATTAAGCACTGTTTTAGCTACAGGGCTTGGCTCTAATTCCTTAGGAACAACAAAGGATTAAGTGACCTAAAACTGGTCATATTGGTAACAAAATCCCTCAAATTCTCATCCATCAATTCTTTCCTATTTTGTCTCCACTTCACCCCCTTTGTGTACACCAAGCATGTCAAACTGGTGGCCAATGGGCTGCATCAGCCCGCCAGCCACGAGTTTGACATGCTTGGTGTACACACACAATGATTCCATGAGATTTTGCTCTCTTCCAGCCCCTCCCCAGTCTCTGGAGCTACTCTATCTACTCCAGGGACCCTGTATGCCCTTACCCAGGGTCCTAAAGCACAGGGCTGGGTGCATTGGATTGAATCTTACAAAGTTTATCCATCTTGATGGCAATTTCATGGGGCGCAACCTAGTTACCTGTACATTTTCCCAGTGTCTATGAAATAAAATATTTTTCTTGTTACAATTGTATTTAAAAGTTCCTACTTGGAACTGGCATCTAAATACGAATTTGACTGTAAGTTAATTTCTAAAGCAAGGCCAAATTGCTGGTCAGAAAGCAAATAGTTGAATTACAAAACAATAGCATAAAAGTTTTAGGTACATATGTAATACTTTAACCAATAAAGAATTTAAATTTTTTTAAAAAGTTTTAGGTAATATTGTCTTTAAAGTCATCTTCACCTGTAAGGAAAAGGAAAACAGATTAGTTTCCCCATTTAAAAAAATTATTGCGATAACATTGGCTAGAAACAGTATATAAATTTCAAGGGATTTATAATACAACATGTATACTCTATTGCATGCTCACCACCCAAAGTGTGTTTTAAAAGGTTGAATGAAGTTCATTTCTATGAGACTTCCTGGTGAAGAAATGCAAATCGCCATTTGGCTTATGGGATTGCAACTTTTCCCTCATCTTCCCCTTCTGCATCTGCTCCAAAACAGCCTTCTAAGCCACAGGTAGGAGGATAACTTATTTCAAGAACGATTGTGTGTGTTGGAGTTTTCCTGAAAAGCCCATTTTGTACTACCCAGAATTGTGAATTTCGTGTAAGGCATTTTGCGGTATATTCTGGAAACAGAAGAGGGCGCTCACACGCAAGCTGCTGCTCCTCAGCGTTAGAAACTACATTTGAATTCGGTGGTGCTTGTATTATGATTAATACAAGATCTTCGGGGCATTTTGTAAAGCATCTCAAAGCATTGTAAGTCCAGTGGAGTATACTCAAAATTAATGAACTAGACAAACATTTAAAAGTATTCTTAATGCTTTGTCTAAAAACGCTGTTGAATACAATTTTACACATCCCAAAGATTTAAATACCATGCTTATCTGTAAACATTTCTAAGTGCTAGCTAGGAACAGAAAAAGAGTGCCTTTCTTCCCAACAGATTTCAAACATACTTTTTCTAATGAGAGTTAATAAACTTAAAATCTGCTTACTTTAAAAGAGTTATAAACGATTATAATGAATCCATCCTGTTTGACTTCTGAGCTTCAGTTGCATGAATCAAGGTCAATGTGGTCTCTAAAAAGCTTCAGCCTA
>NW_005871054.1:11514499-11525892 GCF_000147115.1 Myotis lucifugus | reverse complement strand
AGATGGGACCAAAAGTGATCCCCAGATTTTTGGCCTCAACAACTAAAAAATGGAGCTGTCTTTTATGGAGAAAAGTAAGACTGTTGTAGGTGCAGGTTAGGGGAGAAAGATGAGATATTCAGGTTTGGGTGTGTTAACTTTGAGACGCTTACCAGACATCCAAGTGGAGACAGCAGGTAGCAATTGGGTGTATAATTGGAAAGAGGTCTGGGCTGGAGATATAACATTTAGAGATATTAGAACTAGAAGCTTTAGGACTGGATAAGCTCACTGAGTGAATATGAAGAGTAGAGGTGGTCTGAGAACTGAGTGTTTGGACTCTGAAGTTTAGAGTTCAGGAAAAGGAGGATGATTCGGTAAAGGAGACGGAAGATGAGAAGCTAGCTAGAGTAAGTATAATCAGCTACCTCAAGTGTTGCTGATAGGATAAGAGGAGAACTAAGAAGTGACCGTTGAATTTAGCAAGCAACATGGAAATCGTCGGTGACCTTGACAGACAACTCAATTGGGTGTGGAGACAGTGAGTACATGGCTTTTTTGAGGAGTTTTTTTTTTTGTAAATATGAACATTAGGACAGTAGTTGGTGAGGATGAGATCTTTTTTTAACACCCATCCCTTGCTTAAGACCAAAATCTTAGTCTTGGTCTTTAGTAGTATCTCTCCTTCATTAAAAAAAAAATCATCTTATTGATGTTGACTCCTGCTGAACATTTCCCTCTCTTCCTCATTGTCAATGCTTACAGAAATTGGGACCTTGTCATCTTTCAGTCCCATGTCATCTGAATCTTGTGTGTTTCTATCATGGGGTGTTTTGGATGTGTCAGCTTGTATTGCTTCAGGGTTTTCATTAACTATAAATTTAGTCATTGCTTCAACACCTCTTGTTTTGCTTTTAAATGTTTTCTTGGTTGAGCTCCACCAGTCAATATTATTTCATATTGGTGGGGAGATCTTACTTTAGATTTTGTTATGAAATTTAGAATAATTATGAACTGGTTACTTGGTTTCACAATCCTGCAAACAAACACCTGCAAATTCCTCCAGGTTTGTGCAGGATAAAAAGAACTATTTATTCAATAGTTTTTATATTTACCTAACAGTTTGTACTTTGGTTCTGTGTTACAGTTTGGTATAATAACATTTTATTTAAATAGTTGTCCAGTAACTAACAAGTGAATTTTAATAAAATAAGAATATATGCAAAAAAGGGTACAACTTAAGCAACTGCTACTGTAATGTTTTATTTTATATCCCTTCTTTAGTTTTAAGTTTTAAGACAATGATTAAAATAAAAGAATAGCCCTAGCCAGTTTGGCTCAGTGGATAGAGTAGGCCTGCGGACTGAAAGGTCCCATATTCGATTCTGGTCAAGGGCACCTGCCTGGGCATCATTGATGTTTCTATTTATCTTTCCCTCTCCCTTCCTCTCTGAAATATATATATATATATATATATATATATATATATATATATATATATATATATATAAAATAATAAACTTCAATTTTAAATATATTATTACTCAAATACAATAAATATTTTATATGTAAAGTAACTAAGCAAAAATTATTAAGCAAAAATATTACATCTTGCCCTTCACATTCTATTTCACTTAAAAAAAAATTTAAAGACACAAATAGTAACTCCAAATGGTCACAGAGAATGACAAAGTTGAAGTAACTCAGGTTCTATTTCTTTATCTTTACAATCATTTTAAAATTTTTACTTTATGGTTTAAACCCAGGATTGGGGAAAGAACTGCACCTGAATCAAATTTGAATGATTCTGGACCATCAGGTATCCTCCAAATGAACATGTGTATCTGAATCCACATATGTTCTTGGTTTAACTGCATAACTGGGAGTTTTCCAGATTACCCTCTCTATAGAAGACAATGTTTATTAAATGCTGAGAAATTTAAATTTTCTGATTTGAAGCTTACATATGCATTATTAAAATTCAATAGTAATTCAGCAATTTTTTAGAACACTATGCTAATAAAAAAATTGGGGTTTGGTGGTAGCATTTTATTTCTGACATGGCTTAGAACAGCACATGGTGATTATAGAAAGCAGACTGACTTTTAGTGAGTTTCATTATTATATTTAAACTAGAGGCCCAGTGCACGAATTTGTGCATGGGTGGGGTCCCGAAGGGGATGGGGTGGAGAGGGCGAGATGCGGTTGGCCCTCTGGGCAGGCAGTGGGACGCCCTTGCCAGCCCAGATCTGGATCTGTCCTGCTGACATTTGTTCCGGTTGTCAGGAGCCTCCTGGTGGCTGCTTTTATATTGTTTCTTCCTTGTGGAGTGGCTAGGGAGGGGAAGCAGCTGCGGTGCCTGAGGTCGACTTCCAGAAGGCCAGCAGCGCTGTTGGGATCATGCCAGTGGTGCTGGTCCATTGGTGTCTGGCCCATTCTCTGGAGATTAGACCTGCAGGACTTCTCAGGGCGTGAGTGACTGCCGCAGGGCTGGTGGGCCACCGGGACAGGTCTCAGCTGAGTGGTGCTCCTGCTGTGGGAGTGCACTGACCACCAGGGGTCAGCTCCTGTGTTGAGTGTCTGCCCCTGGTGGTCAGTGGATGTCAGAGCGACTGGTTGTTCTGGTCATTCTGGTTGTTCCAGTTGTTTGGTGGTTCAGTTGCTTAGGCTTTTATATATATACTAGTAGCCCAGTGCACGAAATTTGTGCACATTAAAAGGGAATTAATTGCCCTTACCGGTTTGGCTCAGTGGATAGAGCATTGGCCTGCGGACTCAAGGGTCCTGGGTTCGATTCCGGTCAAGGGCATGTACCTTGGTTGCGGGGACATCCCCAGTGGGGAGTGTGCAGGAGGCAGCTGATCAATGTTTCTCTCTCATTGATGTTTCTAACTCTCTATTCTGTAGCCAACAATGGCTTCTTTTGGCTTCAGAGGTACTTTGTTCCAATAGTTGGTCTTTAAACATAGTCTCTCCTCCCTGCTGTAAGGGGCCAGGGTGTAGGTGAATAGGATTGCTAGCTGGCAGGCCCCTGACAGCAAACTGGCCACCTGTTGATTCCATGAGGAAAGGGGCTCCCTCCTCCCTCCTGTCAGGGTCCGGGTTGCAGGTGAATGGGGTTCCTGGGTGGCAGGCCGGTTCCTGGCTGGCAGGCCACTGACAGCAAGCTATCCAATAGCAGATTCTGTGAGGAATGGGGCTCCCTCCTTTCTACTGTTAGGGTCTGGTTTGAAGGTCGGCCATGCCCCCTGTTGGGCCAGACCTAGAGTTATACGCAGCCTCCACCTCAGCAACCCAGGACTGACTGCTGCTGGGCGCTTCTGGTGCTCTGAGGGTGGGTTCTTCCCTCAGGCCACATGGGAAACAGCTGGGGAGGGCGCAGCCCTTGGCAAAATGAGCAGGGATTCAGTGGGTCCATGCTCCGAGGGTGGGTTCCTGCCTCAAACCCCGACCTCACCAGAAACAGCTCCAGGAAACAGCTCGGGGGAGGGTGCAGCCGTTGCCAAGACAACCCCTGCAGGACTGACTTCCTTCCACTTGGACACGGCGGTTGTGGTCGTGAGGAACACCACCCATGGTTTTTATATAAGTAGATAGATTCTGTACAGACAATGCATTCCATTATTACTTGCACCCAAGACTGACTGTTCCTCCCGACCCTTGTATACCGCTGGGTGGTGGCTATCTCTGCATGCTGGCACTAGTGAAAGGAAAAATGATGATGCAGAAGACAGAGAGAGAAAATACTAGGGCTATACCTCTGGGTAGATGAGGGGATGGAATTGGAGGTGCTAGCAGAGGGGCTGATTTAGATAAGGGCATGAAAAGTTCACTCATTGCAATAGGCGGGAAGGCAGAGTTTATGGGTACAGATGCAGGCAGGTCTCTATAGCCAAAGTATTATTTCTGAGTTTCTTTTCCAGAAATGGAATTGGATTCAGAGACTTTTCACCCTCTCACAGAGGGTGGGTGTTTGTGGAATCCCTTTAAGGTTCCTTTGTGATGGACTTTAATTTCTTTTGGTTTATTTTCATTGACTTTTTTAGAGAGAGAAAGGGGGAGGGAGAGGGAGAGGGAGAGGGAGAGGGAGAGGGAGAGAGAGAGAGAGAGAGAGAGAGAGAGAGAGAGAGAGAGAGAAACATCAATGTGAGAAAGAAACATTGATCGGCTACCTCCTGTATGCACCCTGACCTGGGATCAAACCTGCAACCTGGGTATATGCCCTGACAGGGAATTGCATTCACCACCTTTTTGGTGTACAGGACGATGCTCCAACTAAGTGAGCCACACTGGCCAGTGCTAATTTTATTTTCTTGAATACTTCGTTCATGTCTTTCAATTTATGTGCTCTTTACTGATATTAATGCTTGATTGAATATCAACTATTTTGTAAATTGGGAACTGAGAACACTATGGAATTTAGTCTCCTTTTCTGCCTCTCATCTCTGAGAGACACTGCAGGCCTGGGAGTGGCTGCGTGGTGGGTGGGAGATGGCACCCAGTAGCAGTGCTTGTCCTTTTCTGTAGGGTTTTATTTTGATATTTTTACACTACTCAGAGAGAATTCCACTGAAAGGTCAAGTGCCATGAAAAGGACAGGGAAAGAGCATCTGTGAACAGTGGCATTGTTAAATGCCAAGAGCCTTCCTCTCCAGTGGATAATTTTGAGATATTCTGAAACACTTTTCAAAGGCTTCGCTAAGTACTCATTGTGGAAAAGGACAGATTCTATATTAAACTCACACTGGGACCAGAAGTGGCCTTGGGTAAAATTGTGAACAGGATGATGTTTGTCGCCCTCTTTTTATTGCCTTTCTCTCCATCCTTGGCTGCTCCACCCCATCCCCTAAACCTCCTCAAGTCCCTTGGGGTCCTCCCCTCTCCTCCTGTTTGCCTTATTGGATTGAGTGCCCGGAAAGGATACACATCAGTAACGTAGATCTTGCTGTCCTCCCCTGTAGACATTGCTTCGGCTGCATGCTTTTCAAACAGGGCTGCTCATTCTTCCTGACCCCACAGACTTCTAACTGCTTCTCTGCTTTCAGCATGGCCGTCCTCCAACCCACACTCCATGCTGCAGTCAGTGACCTGGCACGGATTACCAGCCTGCCTCGGCTTTGCCATATTTGCCCGGTTGGGTCTCTGTCTTTTGGCCAAATCGAACTGCTCTCATTTCCTCAAACCCACCATGTTCTCTCTCATGCCCCAAGCTTTGGCTTGTACCGTGCCCTCTCCCTGGCACACTTTCCCTGGCCCCCTTCCCCTGTCCCTTATTCATCCCACAGATCCTAGTTTAGGGATCCCACTACAGAGAGACTTCCCAGACTGTCCCCATTCACATTAGGTGTTTTTCCTAAGTGATTTTTAGGACTAATCCCATTATATTGTAATTGCTTGTGCATTTATTTTTTCTTCCACCCCAGCTGGAATTTTGATTGGAGTGCTCTGCCCACTGATTTCCTATTTTCTGGGAAGAGGCCCAAATCCAGAGGTGGTGGTAGGTGATGGTAGTATCAATGCCAATGCTATGGTGCTGATCCCTTAGCCAGAGCTTATAACCTATATGTTGAATAAAAAATATTGAATGACTGAATAAATGATAGGATGAACTTGGATCAATGTACTACTTCTCCTAAGGATAGTTGCATCTTAGTCCCTAATTATTTTCCCACAAATGGGCTAGAAATTCCATTTTACATCATTTTAACAATAACTTCAAATCAATAAGATTTAATGAATGCTTTCTATAATGGAGGGACTGTGCTAGGCACTCAGGGGACATATAAGGATGAATAATACACAGCCTCAGTCCTTAAGAAATTTAAAATCTATCACACTTATAATTGCAAATACACTTTTCTTTAATAAACACACACACACACACACACACCCACACACACACACAACACACACACACACACATATCTTAAAAGGGCTGAAAAGATTAAAATGTTTGTTTTAAATTTGATTTAATCTTGTTTATAAAAGCTGCTAAAGAGAAGAGAAAGCAGCTTTAGCCTTTTAGCACCTACTATGTTCCAGGGATCGTGTTTTTTCATTGAATACCTAACATCGGATACAGTAAGTGTTATTTCTGGTTGTGAAATGAGAGCACCTTTTGTTGAAAGTGTTTTGAACCCATTCTGTAGCTGCAGAAGGTGCTTTTTTCCTTGTAAGGATAGAGTATAAACCCAAATAAAAATGGGAGTTATTGTTTAATAGGCATATAATTTCAGTTTTGCAAGATGAAAAGAGGTGTGGAGATGGATGGTGGTGGTGGTGGGTGCATTACAATATGAATGTACTTAATGCCACTGAACTGTACTTAAAAATGGTTAAGATAGCAAATTTCATGTTGTGTGTATTTTACCACAATTTAAAAAAATTGGGTCTACACTAAAGAAGAGAGCCTCTCCTGACACCTTTTAACAACTTTGCTGAGGATTAACTTATATATCATAAATCCACCTGTTTTATGTGTACAATTCGATGGTTTTTATTATAGTCACACAATTGTACAGCTATCACCACAATCAGTTTTAGAGCATTCCTGTCTTCCCCAGAAGATCCCTCAAGTCCATTTTCAGTCACTCCTTGTTCTCATCTCAGTCCCAGGCAACCACTAATCTAATGTCTGTCTCTATATATTTACCTTTTCTAGATATTTCATATAAATAGAATTCACAATGTAGGCCCTTTGTCTCTGGCTTCTTTCACTTAGTGTAATGTTTTTGAGATTCCTCCACATTGCTCATCCAGGTTCATGCATGTATCAGAATTTTATTCCTTTTTGTTGTCAATAATATTCCATTCAATTATACAGCAATACCACATTTTATTTACCCATTCATCAGTTGATTGGCATTTGGGTTTTCCCTACTTTTTTACTATAATCAACTGCGCTGCTATGAACGTCCATGTTTGAGTATTTGTGAAGAGATGTTTTCTTTTTCTAATTTTTTTTAATTGATTTCAGAGAGGAAGGGAGAGGGAGAGAGAGATAGAAACATCAATGATGAGAGAGATTCATTGATCATCTGCCTCCTTCATGTCCCACACTGGGGATCAAGCCCACAACCCAGGCATGTGCCCTGACTGGGAATTGAACTGTGACCTCCTGGTTCATAGGTTGATGCTCAACCACTGAGCCATGCTGGCTGGGCTGGACATGTGTTTTCATTTCTTTTGGGTATGAGTGGGATTGGTGGGTCATATGGTAAATTTATATTTAAATTTTCAAGAAACTGCCAAACTGTTTTCCAAAGAAGTTGCACCACTTTACACTTTCTTCACATTCTTGCCAATACTGGTTTGTGCCTGTCTTTTTGTTTTCTGTGTGTTCCCTCTGTTCTGTATCTCTTTTCTTTTTCCTGCCTTCTTGTTGGTTACTTGAACATTTTTTAGAACTCCATTTTGATTTATCTATAGTATTTTTGAGCATATTTCTTTGTGTAGCTTTTTTTCATGGTTGCTCTAGGTATTACATTATACATGCATAACTTATAACAGTCAATATTTTTACTAGTACCAGAGAACAGAAGAAACCTTACCTTACTTTATCCTCCCCCACTGATAACAGAATTTGAGAACCACATGAGGCAATGTAATAAGTTTTGCTTCAACTGTCAGACACAGTAGAAAACTCAAGAGAAGGAAAGTGTATTATACTTACTCATATTTTTACTTTTCGTTCTTCTTTACTTCTTCCTGATATTCCTTCTTTTATTATTTCTTTTCTATTTCAAAAACTTCCTTAGTCACTCTTTTAGAGTGGTTTTGCTAGTGATAAATAATCTTAGTTTTGTTTCATCTGAGAATGTTTTGATCCTCACCCCTCTTTCCTCCCCCCTGAAGGGCATTTTCACTGAATATGGGATTCTGAGCTGACAGTTCTTTTCTTTCAGGCCCCTTCCTTCTGACCTCCATGGTTTCTGATGAGAAATCCACTTATAGTTGAATTGTCTATTTTTCCCTCTGTTGTTCAAATTGGGTTACTTCTATTGTTCTATCTTCAAGTTCATTGATTCTTTCCTTTACCATCTGTTTTGCTGTTGAGCCCTGTATGTGTCCTAGGACTACCATAGCAAAATGCCATAAACTGGTAACTTAAAATAACATAAATTTATTACCTTAGGTTGAAGTTTGGCTAGAAGTTTGAAATCAAGGTGTTGACATAACCATACTCCCTCTGAAACCTTTGGCAGAGAATTTCTTCCTCACCTCTTCTAGTTTCAGATGTTTGCTGGCAATCTTTGGTGTTCCTTGGTTTATAGATTCATTCCTTCAATCACTGCCTCTGTTGTCACATGGCTGTCTTTCTGTGTATCCTTGTCCTTTTCTTATAAAGACATCAGTTCTATTGGATTAGGGGCCCACTCTACTTCAGTATGACCTCATCTTAACTAATTACACCTGCAAGATCCTATTTCCAAATAAGATCACACTTGGAAATACTAGGAATTAGGACTTTAACATATCTTTTTTTTGGGGGGGGGTCATAGTTCAATTCATAACAAGCCCATTGAATTTTTAATTTTTTTCAGTATATAATTTCCATTTGGTTTTTCTTTATATCTTCCATTTCTTTGCTGAGACTTTCTATTATTTTGTTTAAAGTGCTTGTTAAATTGTTTTCTTAATCGCTCATCAAAGTGGTTTTTTGTTGTTGTTGTTGTTAATCCTTACCTGAAGATATTTTCCATTGATTGTTAGAGAGTAGAAGGGAGAGGGAGAGACAGTGAGAGAGAAACATCAATGTGATAAATTGGTTGCCTCCTACACATGCCCCCTCCAGGGCCAGGGATCGAGCCTGCAACCGAGGTACTGGAATTGAACCCGGGACCCTTCAGTCCATGGGCCAATGCTCTAGCGACTGAACCAAACCAGCGAGGCTCATCAAAGCAGTTTTATGAGGCTGCTTTAAAACCTTGTCAGATACTTTCAACATCTAGTCATCTTTGTGTTGGTGTCTATTGACTTTTTTCTCATTCAAGTAGAGATTTTCCTGGTTTTAGGTATGACAAAGGATTTTCAATAGCATCCTGGACATTTTGTTTGTTATGATATTCTGTATCTTATTTAAATCTTCCGTTGCAGGGGGTCTTCTCTGACACCAGGCCAGTGGGAGTGCCATCATGCTATTGCCAGGTGGAGGTGAAGGGCCATGTTTCTGGCTCAGTGTCTGTTGAAACCCTCCGGGAGGGAGGAGCCCCTCATTACGGTTGGGTAGGGTGGAAGTTCACATCCCCCATCAGGGTCCACTGACATCACCCTGGGGTACGTTGTTACTCCTTCTCACACGCCTGCACTGGCACTGCAGGGGGAGGAATCAGTATCACCGGGCAGGAATGAAAGTCTTGGCTTCTCTAACACCGCCCCAGAGGTGGTGTGGATGCCTCAGTATAGCTCGGTGGAGTACAAGTCCAGGCATCGCATCTCCATTGACACTGTGGGGATGGCTGCACCTCATTGCAGCTGGGCAGAGTGAAATCTAAACTCCCTACAGGGCTGGGGTGGGGTCCGTTCTTCCTGTGGTATGTGACTGGAGTAGAGCAGTTATTTGTCTAATAGTTTTCAGTCCTGCTGCCCCTTTCCTGGTCCTTTGGCTAGAGGAAAAGGCTTTTGTTCTTTTTTGTCTGCGACCATTGATGTTTCTGGGTTGCCAGCTTCACGAGCACCCTGTCCAGTATACACAAGGCAAAAAGAGAACCAGGGGATTAACTGCTATATCGTTCTTTCAGTTGTGAGGTTCCTAATTGCTCTATGCTCTTCTCTCCACCTTTCAGAGTCTTCTTATGATTGTTTTATATGTAATATCTAGAGTTTTTAGCTTTACTTAGTGGAAGGGCTAGGAAGAAGTGTCTGTTCCATGTTGTCCCTGCCTCTCTTGATATTTGAAGCACCTAAGATAACCTACGATATAGAATAGGCAAGATGCTTCCATTTACCTCTTATAAAATTAGACAAGTTAGGAAAAAAGAAAGTACAATTATTCTGAGAACAAGGTGGGTTGGTTCTCTCCAGGTCATAGCCTTAAGTTCAGTTTATTGGTCTATACCTCCATCTTCCCTAAGTAGAAATTTAGATTGGAAAGTTAACTGGAGACAATGGATATTATCCCTGCTGATATTTCATGCTCACATATGATTATACACATTGTGATTAAAGAAATGAAAATGGAATAATTTGTTAGCTAGGAAATTACTGAATCCTTATCAAGACCCTGATGAGAATATTGAAAAAGTAACCATGGGGAAAATTGTGTTTGAAGTCACCCTCCATACTTTCTATGAGTTAATTATAATCACTAATTTTCATATGTACACAATGTACCCATCTTTTTACTATTAAACATTTTAAAATAGGCAGTAATGTGGTCATTAACAGTGTTCCACTGTGTGATAAGGTCACTAGTTGGCCATAGCATTGTGTCACACAGTCATTTTAATTGAAATTCTTTTGGGGTTGGAGGGGGAAGGGATTCATCATGGTGGAATAGTATCTGATGTTCAAATAATGTAAGTTGATTTTGAAGTTGTATTAGAAAATGGAAAATGTTACAAAAGTGCAGAGTATAAATAAATCAGAACTACCAACGTAACTATTTCAAAGTTACAAGGTGAGGCAGAGATTATCTGAATTTTCATTTCCTGGAAGATGTGAAGGATGAAACAGAAGTAGAGAAACACAATACTGCTGGGTTTAGTGCATTGGTTGCAAAATGCTCAGAAACTAATTATGAATATTTGCTGCCTTAAGCCATATTCTCATAGACTAACTTGTATTTTTCATTACTGATAAACATACTATTTAGAGTCTATACAGTTACTGAAATACCCTGTATTTGTAAAATCTAATATGTTAAAAAATAATGGGCTGCCTCTAAAATACATTTAAAAAAATTCTTATTCAGAGAAAGGACTTCATACATATGGCCTTTTCTCACAATAAGCAAAGTGAAATTGTTTCTTTACTTTTGTAATAGTATCACTGAAACCTCCAGGCAAAAGTAATGAGAACATACAGAATGCAAAGAAATTAATCTGATTATTAAAAGTTGCTTAAATGTTACAAAACTGGCATTGCTTATAAATGATATCTTAAATATATATTGTAGTCTTTAAACAAAGTAGGAGAAAATGAAAACTTGATGCTTGGAACTGTGATGGGCAGTTGGGGAAGAGCTTTATGCTTTGCCACACGTGTAATTCCAAAGAACTGAGTACTCAAAGAAGGACCAAAGCTCAGCATTCCTTTTTTATTCTCTATTTACTAACATAAAAAATAGACACTGTAAAATTGCCTCACTGAGGCTTTGGGATCTTGACATTTCAATTTTAGCATCAAAAGTGTTTTGTGTATGAACGAACACACTTTCCCTCTGAGTTTGAATTATTGACAAAAGAAATGTGACC
>NW_005871054.1:11508227-11514399 GCF_000147115.1 Myotis lucifugus | reverse complement strand
AGAATGTGACCATAACACGACTATAACTGTTTGCTTGTTTGATGATAACCTGGGGTCGAGGCTATAAAATTATAGTCTATAAAGAATCCTTTACATACTTTTCAAATGTTCTTGTGATTGATGAAGGTATTTAAATGCTGAGATTACAATGAGGGAAAACCAAGCTTTCACTAGTCACAGTCCAATCAGAGAATGGGTTAAATTGCCCCTAAACTTAACTGCTTAAAATGACAAATGTTTATTATCTCACACAGTATTTGGGAATTGAGAACCTGGGAGAACCTAGAGGGTGGTTCTAGTTCCAGGTCTCTCAAAGGGAGGTAGTCAAACTGTCAGTCAGGACTGCAATAATCTGACAGCCCAACTGGGGAAGGATCAATGTCCAAGGTTATTCCTATGACTGTCTACTGGCTTCTGATCCTTGCTGGCCATGGGCTGGAATCTCAGTTCCTTGCCATATGAGCCTCTCCATAGGCTACCCGAGTGTCCTCATAACACAACAGCTTTCTTTTCCCAAAGTGTGTGATCTGAAGGAATCCCCAGGAAGAAAGCCACAGTCATTTATAACCTAATATTGGAAGTGATACACCATCACTTCTGCTTTATTGTATTGGTCACCCAGCAAAACCATGGTACAATGTGGGAGGGCACAAGTCAAGGTTGTAAATACCAAGAGGTGAGGCTCATTGGGGGGCATCCTGGAAACTGGCTACCATAGGTCCAGAGCAGATTTGTAATTTGGATTCACCTGGAATGTGGGTTAAAGTATATATCTTCTAAAAGCCATTGTCTGTTCTTGAGAAAAAATTACATCTGAGTCTACTAATCATCATACAGACACATCCCAAGGGACAAATGGAAAGTTGCTGATACTGCTCTGCCAAAGTTACATAACCTCAATGTAACTCTACTAAGTAGTATATTAAATATACTCAGCAATAACAGTTCAACCCTTAGTCACACTTTTTATGGGTATCAAGGTCCAAATTTAATTTCAAAAGTATGTATGATCTCCCCTGGCTGGTGTGCTCAGTGGCTAGAGATTTGGCCCGAGCACTGAGGGGTCTCGGGCTTGATTTCCAGTCAAGGACAAGTACCTGGGTTGCAGGTTCAACCCCTGGCCTGGTTGGGGGTGCATGCGAGAGGCAACCAATCGATGTGGTTCTCTCACATCAATCTTTCTCTCTTTCTCTCTCCCTCCCTTTCCCCTTCTTACTTTCTCTCTAGACAAAAAAAAAAAAAATCAAAGAAAAAAGTATCCTTGGGTGAGCATTAACTACAAAAATAGTATGTATGGTCTACAGTATAGCCCTAGGAGGGTAAAATATATAATGAAGTAATATAAAATAGTATGCTCTCACAAAAAGCTAGGTGATTACCAATCCTATGCATTTAGGAATAGAGTTTTAAAACCTGGGTATGAAAAGATGGAAAACAAGAAACCTTTTAGCTTTCTTATTTCCCAGCTTGAATAATTTAATTGGATTTTATAATATCAGTAGGAATCAATGACTGCTTTTAGCTTTCTATTTTGGGTGAAAAATAAGTCACTTTGAATACTTTTGGTAGTAAATTGCCAGGCAGAGATACAATCATTAAACATTACTGTATACAATTCTTGGGTTTTTGTAAAAGAAATTTCAGATAGTTTTCAATTTAGGAAAGTCTTCTGAAGGGCTTCGTATAAATCAGCTGCTTGAAACTCACAAACCATAAGATACCCGACCCAGGAAAAGCAAATAAAGAGTGGTAGGGCATAAATAGCTCTACTGAACTCACATGCACAACTAAATAAATAAACAGCCAATTTTAAACCTAATAGAATTTTTAATCATTAAATAAGCCATCTGACTAGGCTAGGGCTGATCTGCAGGCTAGAAAGGCTGTTTCACTGGCAGAGTCGTGGCAATAGATGACTTCTTCCCTTTCCTAATGCTGCAGGTTATTTATTTTTACATCTATCCTCTGCCCTAGGCAAGGTATGCCCTAGTCAGTGATGGCGAACCTTTTGAGCTCGGTGTGTCAGCATTTTGAAAAACCCTAACTTAACTCTGGTGCCGTGTCACATATAGAAATTTTTTGATATTTGCAACCATAGTAAAACAAAGACTTATATTTTTGATATTTATTTTATATATTTAAATGCCATTTAACAAAGAAAAATCAACCAAAAAAATGAGTTCGCGTGTCACCTCTGACACGCGTGTCATAGGTTCGCCATCACTGCTAGATGCTCTACCCTTGAGGGGAGGAAGGGAATTACTGTAGAGCAAGAGATGGCGATTCTGCCTGAGGAGGAATGGGCCTTGGGTGGCACCGGGGTGCTGGCTCCCTTCAGCATGGTGCTCCACCGTGGGTGCATGGTCAGATCAGACTCTCTGGGGTGCTACCTAAGTGCCAAACCTTTATTAAGTTCTCCAGGTGATGTCAACGTGCAGCAAAGCTGAGAGTCTTTGTCTTGGGACAGAGTCTCATGAAGTGCTCCTCAGCATCGCCGGGAGGCATGTGCAAGTTACAGAGGCCCGGGCCCCATCCTGAGCGTTTGATTCTGCGGCTCTGGGGTGGGACTCATTAACCTGCATTTTAACACTTGGAGTGGGGGAAACGAGTTAAGTCGGCTCGCGTGAATTGCGCGTACTCCGCGGGAGCCGTCTTTAACTCGGTTCATATAGATTTGCGGTGGAGTGCGGGAAACGTGTAAACTCGGGCCGATTGTAACTGCGTATTACCAAATATTTGTTTGTAATCCACCCTTTTGGTGGATGGAACAAAACCAAAAGACAGAGCCATCTTATATTTTGGCGGGAAATTCACCCCACACCGGAGTGTTAACAAGGTTCCCGATGCTGCTGTCCGATACTTTGAGAACGAATCTTGAAGAGCCTGGTTCTTCTTCTATTTTTATTGGAGTTCAGCTGGGAGTGGGCGGAGAGGGAGGAATGAAATCGGGTAGGAGAGAACAGATACCACCAGCCTCCCCTCTTTCCTGGCCCAACCGCCCTCAGAGCTGAAGGTGAACCGGCATACGGCTTTATTCTTAGCCTTTTTTTTTTCTTCACAGATTGAGAAAATAAAGGTTCTTCAGAGGTCGTGTGAAGGGTCCAGAGCTGATCAGACCAGATGGAACCATCCTGGTTTACTAGTAGCTGGCTCCTTGCCCACACAAGCCACCCTCTCCCCGCCTTGGCACCGCACCTCCAGAAAACCCGGCTCAATCTGTGAACCTTCCTCTCCTCCCCGCCTCGACCCCTGCGTGTCCTTACGTCCTTACGTAGCCACGCAGGCAGCGTGCACCCGAGGACGTTCAAAGCGCGGGGAGCACGACGTTCAGAGCACACAGCGTACTGCGCAGGCGCGAGCGGCGAGGCGTTGCAGCCACCGTCATGGCCTGTGTCACTCCGTGGTAAGGAGGACCAGCCTGGCCTCTGGCCTACAGTCTCGGTGCAGAGGGTGCCAGGTCCTGGGTTTATGGCGGTCGAACACTGCACACCCTTTTCCCTCCTGGCCTTCAGACTTGAAGAAACCCTCACCCTTAGGGGCTCCCGCTGTTCTCCGTGTGGGAGGATGGAATGAGGGCAGGTAGCCCTGCCGGAAGTTGGGCCTGGCTCCCACCGGAAGAGCATGTGTCCCTTCCGTCCTCCTCACCCAAACGGAGGGTGTCTAGAATGAGACCTTTAGAAGGTGGTGAGATATGGAACTGACCTTAAACCCCCCAGTTTCCTGTGTTTAGACATTTCCCGAGTTCAGTTGCACTCCGGTTGTAATTCTGAAGTTTGGTTATAGTTGATTCTAAGCTATATTATTTACGCAAAATCACAGGTAATGTATATATTTCATGTTACCCACCATGTATTTTCGAAGTTCTTCCCCCTCCCTCTTTCCCCTAACTTTTAGCTTCTTACTGCTTAACTGTACAATCAGCTCTCCTTTAGGGGTTCCTAAGCCCCAGGATGAGAACTGACAGGTGAAGTGGCACTTGTGGGACCCTCTGTCAATCTTAAAAACCCGAATTAAAGGGGAAAAAAAGAAAGCAAGGACTCACTTTCATTTTCAGTGCATCTCCACAGACTTCACAGCTGGTGAAAGGCAGTGTGCTTTCCAGAGCTGTTGAGTTCCATGTATACATGCGCAGCACGAAAGAGTCAATTTTTAGAGAAATATTATTTTACTGTGTATTTTCTGATGTTAATGAGTTTTAAGATATGTAAAATACTTATGCCTTAATATAAACTTACCATGTATGCCATTTTATCTGATGATGTACTCCAAGGAGAGAAAGAGTGCATGCCTGCGCGTGTGTTCCAAATAGAGAAGAGATTAAGGTAGATTTCCTGGACTATACATAGATTTAGTAAAGGTAACATATAGGGAAAGAATATACAAACTAACTGTAGTCCTAGAAGAGAAAGAAAGAATGTTTAATGCCCACTTTGCTTTTGAAAACCTGTGTTCTAATGGGTTATTTTTGATGGCTGCTGTTACATTCTGAGGGCAGATTTTAAAGATGTTTTTAGCCCTAGGAGTTTTTTCCTTCAGCTTTAAATGCGTTCACACTAGCTGGGACTAACATTGAAGCATCAATTTAGAATGCCTTTATCAGGGTAAACTGTTTAAGGAGAAGCAACTAATCTAGGGCACTTAATCTTAATGGATATGCTTGTGAACAACATTATTTAAATGTAACTGATTGGCCTATTCATAGGTTTAGCCTGGATCTTTAGAAGCATTCATTTAAAACCTGGCTACTCTTGGCACGAGTGGGAGTATTTCTTGGATAGTATGAAAAAGCAATTCTAGAATGCCACAATTTTCATTTTGGCTTGATTAAGCAATTTGAAACTCAACTAAATTCCTGTTTTGCCATTTCTTATTAGTGGGACTTTCACTAGGTCAGTCTTGTTATTACACTTAGTATTGCCAATTTACATTGGGGTGAGAGTACAGCACAATTTACATAGATATGTAGGACCAAGTTTGTTTCACAGGGCTATTTTTCTATTGATAATGACCAGTGTTTAATCTGGGTAGAAATGTTTTTAATATTGTTATGGCATATGTTTTTTTTTAGGAAGTATTTTAGGGGTTGCTTAGTCTCTGCAATATGCAGATTGTGGAAGGGTAAGGTTCTTTCATTTCTTGGTTTCTGTTAGATAATCCATTTTGGTGCAGTTATATTTTTACTTGACAATGGTTCAGAATATTTTTTTGGTCTATGTGTATTTTGGAAGTGGGTCAGGCTTTGGTTACTCTATTGTAAGTGTTTGTTCCAATCTTATGGCTTATTAGGAGTTTACTTGCATTTATGGAAATAAAACAGTGAATTCTAAAAAAAGCTCCTTTGGCCTCTTTGAGAAAAAGGTAAATTAAAGACAGGTTCATTTCCACCTGCCTTAAATTAGTTTCCCTTTTAAAAAGGAGTAGAGAGATTAAATACTGACACAAAAGCCAGGTAACATAACAGTAACTATACATCCTGATGAGATTACCTATATACTAGAGACCTGGTGCACAAAATTCATGCACGGGGGTGGGGGGAGTCCCTCAGCCTGACCTGCACCCTCTCACAGTCTGGGAGCCCTCAGGGATGTCTGACATCCTTAGCGCTGCCATGGAGGCAGGAGAGGCTCCCCCAACTGCCGCTGCGCTCCCAAGCTATGAGCCTGGCTTCTGGGTGAGTGTGCTCTCCTTGTGGGAGCGCACTGACCACAAGGGGGCAGCTCCTGTGTTGAGTGTCTGACCCCTGGTGGTCATTGCACATCATAGCGACTGGTCGTTCTGCCTTTCAGTCTATTTGCATAATAGCCTTTTATTATATAGGACTAGAGGCCTGGTACATGAATTTGTGCACGGGTGGGGTCCCTCAGCCTGGCCGGCGATCAGGGCTGATTGGGGCCATCTTGCCCAGTCCCCACATGCGCCGACTATGGGAGGATGGCCAGTCAGCCCTCATTGAGGCCGGCCGGCCAGGGGGAGGGACTGAGGGAGATTGGCCAGCCTCAGAAGGTTGGCTGTGGGAGTGCACTGACGACTGGGGGACAGCTCCTGCTTTGAGCCTCTGCCCCTTGGTGGTCAGTGCACATCATAGCTACTGGCCAGACATCTGGTCATCCGGTTATAATGGTGCTTAGGCTTTAATATTCTATATAATAAAGAGCTATATGAAAATGGTTGT
>NW_005871054.1:11502774-11508079 GCF_000147115.1 Myotis lucifugus | reverse complement strand
TGGCCCAGGAGAGGAACAAGTTGCATGCCCTGCAGTCCCAGGTGCCAGTGCCTGTGCCTGCGCCCTGGGAGAGGGACAAGCCGCCCGCCCCGCAGTCCCAGGCGCCAGTGACTGCGTCTGTACCTGCAGCCTGGGAGAGGGATAAGCCGCCCGCCCTGCAGTTCCGGTGCCAGTGCCAGCTCCAGCGAAGCCAGCCCAGGTTCTGGGTGCCTGCGGCTGGCCAGAGGAGGGAATCCTGGGTCCTGGGTGCGGGGCGAGACAGAGGCGGTTAGGGGCCATCAGGCCAGCAGGGGAACAGTTAGGGGTGATCAGGCAGGCAGGCAGAGGGGTTAGGGGCGATCAGGCAGGCAGGCAGGCAGGCAAGCAGTTAGAAGCCAGTAGTCCCGGATTGCGAGAGGCAGTCGGACATTCCCTGAGGGGTCCCGGATTGGAGAGGGTGCAGGCTGGGCTGAGGGATCCCCACCCCCATGCACAAATTTTGTGCACTGGGCCTCTAGTATCTTATCTAATAAAAGGGAAACATGCAAATTGACTGTACCTTCGCTACACTCACAAGCCACGTCCACCAGGCAATCAGAGCAACTATATGCAAATTAACCCAACCAAGATGGCGGCCAGCAGCCACGGAGCTGGAGCAAGCAGGAGGCTTGGTTGCCCCGGCAATGGAGGAAGCCAGGCTTCTCTCCTGCCCTGGCCAGCTGTGGCTTCCGCTCAAGGCAACAAAGTTTCAATTATAGAAGATAAATAAATCCCAGATACCTGCTTCTAGCCAGCCTCCACTGGGAGCTTGGATGGCTGGGGGCCTTGGCCAGCCTGCAAACAGCCATCAGCCCCTCACCCAGGATGGCCAGACACCCCAGCGGGGACCCCCACCCTGGAGGAGGTGTGGCAAGTCTGAAAACGGCCCTCAGCCCCTCACCCAGGCTGGCCAGGCACTCCAGCGGGACCCCACCCTGATCTGGGACACCCTTCAGGGTAAAACAGCCGGCCCCCACCCGTGCACCAGGCCTTTATCCTATATAATAAAAGGATTATATGCAAACTGACCCTAACAGCAGAACGACTGGGAATGACTGGTCACTATGACACACACTGACCACCAGGGGGCAGACGCTCAATGCAGGCGCTTCCCCCTGGTGGTCAGTGCGCTCCCACAGGGGGAGCTCTGCTCAGCCACAAGCCGGGCTGATGGCTGCCAGTACAGCAGTGGTGGTGGGAGCCTCTCCCGCCTCCTCAGCAGCTCTGAGGATGTCCGACTGCAGGTTAGGCCTGCTCCCTGCTGGCAAGTGGACATCCCCTGAGGGCTCCCGGGCTGCCATAGGGATGTCTAACTGCCAGCTTAGGCCCAATCCCCCCAGGGAGCGGGCCTAAGCCAGCAGGTGGACATCCCTCGAGGGGTCCCAGACTGTGAGAGGGCACAGGCCGGGCTGAGGGACCCCCCCAAGTGCACAAATTTTTATGCACCGGGCCTCCTAGTATAGACATAAAAGCTTAAGTGTCCTGACAATGGGCTGGTAGCTATGATGTGCACCAACCACCATGGGGCAGATACTCAAGATTCCCAGGAGCTGCCCCCAGTGGTCATGTGCTCCCACGTCGCTCAGCTGACAGATGGGTGCCAGATACTGGGCTCACTGCTGGCGAGCGCAGCTCCAGTGGCACGAGCCTCTCCTGTGGACACTCCTGCTGTGCACCTGAGCGGAGGTGGTGGCAGGCGCAGTAGGCCAGGATAAGCAGGAGCAGCATGGCGCCCAGCCCGGGCTCGGGCTACTTCCTGGCTGCCTGCTGCTTCGCGCACTACTTTGTGCTCTGTGGGATCGACGCAGACAGTGGGCTGGAGCCCCATGAGCTGGTGGGTAATGCCAGGCTGCAGCGGTGCTGAGGTCCACTGATCTCCGCAAGCCAGGCCGAGGGACCCCAACAGTGCATGAATCCGTGCACCGGGCCTCTAGTTATCTCATATTTTATTGTAGTCTTCTAACTCAGCCTTGTAGATATAGGCTGAGGCCATAGGTCTGAATGTAACACAATTTATGGCAAGCACAAATGCATGCATACTGGAGGTAGGATGCACTTAGTTAAAATTCACGTGGTAGTTTGTCTTTAGGAAGTGTACACTGCATGTCTTTTTGGAATACATTCAAACTTGAGAATTTAAGACTTTAACAATTGCTTTTGTGTAGCCTAAACTCTACAGATCTGTAATTGAAGATGTGATTGAAGGAGTACGGGATCTATTTGCTGAAGAAGGTATAGAGGAACATGTCTTAAAAGACTTAAAGCAGGTTTGTCAATACAAGTTTCTCTGTCTTGTTGTTTTTCAGCTTATAAAACTGATAATTATAGTTTTAATCCCTTAATTATAGTTTAATACTTACCCATTCATTGTGCCATCAGCTGACATTTTAATTTTAAAAAGTAAAATAATAAATAAGTATTATAATGTTTTATTTTATTTGTTTAAAAGCGACATTTTTTTATCTGCAGCTCTGGGAAACAAAGATTTTGCAGTCTAAAGCAACAGAAGACTTCTTCAGAAATAGCATCCATTCACCTCTGTTCACCCTTCAGTTGCCACACAGCTTGCACCAAACATTGCAATCAACAGGTTGGATACAGTTAGTAAATTAGTACCATTTGGATCTTTAGACTAAATTCTCATTTGGTGGTGGTTTTGAATTAGGGTAATGTTCTTAAGGTGAGAGGGCTCAGACCTCAAAATCATTACCATTAAGTGAACACAGTTACCCCAAATAACTATTGACAAATAATCAGATTATTCAACTAATTTTTTAAAATATTAAAAGTCCACAAAGGTGACAAAATCTTACTTCAGAGGAACAAGTTATATAATTTGTGGCTATCGAGAGTATGCTTTGGTTGTTTCAGAGAATTTGGTGAGTTTTAGTCAAGGAGTAATCCAGACACCTTTGCTGAAGAAGCAGAGGGATTGATGTGTGCTTGCATACCGTACTTGTGCATTCTTTCTCTTGGTTTCTGTATATATTATACATCTGTTAATGTATTGAAAGCAAAATGGAGAATTAACAAGAATGTGGAGGTTATTCAGGCTACCTCACTCTTTTAGTTATATATAGTGATGGCTAGAAATTTACCATATGCATTTAATCTTTATTCTTGGACTTATTGAATCTAGACCTCTGCTTTTAAGAGAAATATTTGTCCATATTATGTATATCATTTTAAACTGGAAAAGACTAGCTAATGAGAGATAAAACTATACTGTTATATCTTTCTAGCCCAGTGGTTCTCAACCTTGGCTGCACATTAAAATCACCTGGGAATCTTTTTAAAATTCTGATTTCTGGGCCTCATCCTCCGGAAATTCTGTTTCTTTGTTATGGGGTGGGGCCACAACATTAGTAACAAAGGAACAGAATATCCGGAGGATGAGGCCCAGAAATCAGGATTTTAAAAAGATTCCCAGGTGGGATTCAACCAAGATGGCGGCATAGGTAAACACCGGAGATTGCTGCCGCAAACAACCACTTCAAAAATACAACTAAAAGACGGAACGGACATCACCCAGAACCACAGGAAGGCTGGCTGAGGAGAGACTCTTCAACTAGAAGGAGAGAGAACAGCATACCAAGGCTCAGAGGAGGCGCAGTGTGGAAAATTTAAAGTTGTGGAGGTGCGCGCGCAAAGCGGGCTGGTGGCTGAGGGCGCAGTTGTCGTTTTCAATCAGGAGGGAGTCTCAGACTCTGAGCTCCAGATCCGGGCGAGTCTCTAGGGACTCAGACTCAAACGGGAGAAGCGGGATTGTCTCGCATCAGTTGTAACGTGAGGGCAGCTTTCTTTCCGAGGTTTGCAGCGGTTGCCGGGGTTCTGAGAAGCAGAGCCTCTGGGAACGGGACTGAGAGCAGCCATAACCGCTCCCTCCGCCCGCCCTGTTGATCCCGCCCCGCCCAAGCCCTGCGCAGAGCCATTTGCCGGATCGCCTCAGGCAAAGGCTCGATTAGCACCTCCCCAGAGGACAGAAGTTTTCCCACAGCTGATTCTCACAGCCAGTCGGCCTGGTGGTCAAATCCCTCTAGTATTAACTACAACAATCAAGGCTTAACTAGAACAAGACTGCGCACAAAGACCACAAGGGGGTGCACCAAGAAAGCATAAAAAATGCGGAGACAAAAAAACATGACAGAAATGGAGGATATAGAGCTAAAAAACACAATTTTGAGGGCTTGCAATAAACTTGTGGAGAGCCTCACGAAAACTAATGAGACCCTTGATGCTATGATAAAGAAACAACTAGAAATTAAGCATACACGGACTGAAATAAAGAATATTACACCCAATAGCAGACCAGAGGAGCGCAAGAATCAAGCCAAAGATTTGAAATGCGAAGAAGCAAAAAACACCCAACCGGAAAAGCAAAATGAAAAAAGAATCCGAAAATATGAAGATAGTGTAAGGAGCCTCTGGGACAGCTTCAAGTGTACCAACATCAGAATAATAGGGGTGCCAGAAGATGAGAGACAGCAAGATATTGAAAACCTATTTGAAGAAATAATGGCAGAAAACTTCCCCCACCTGGTGAAAGAAATGGACTTACAGGTCCAAGAAGCGCAGAGAACCCCAAACAAAAGGAATCCAAAGAGGACCACACCAAGACACATCATAATTAAAATGCCAAGAGCAAAAGACAAAGAGAGAATCTTAAAAGCAGCAAGAGAAAGAAACTCAGTTACCTACAAGGGAATACCCATACGACTGTCAGCTGATTTCTCAACAGAAACTTTGCAGGCCAGAAGGGAGTGGCAAGAAATATTCAAAGTAATGAATACCAAGAACCTACAACCAAGAGTACTTTATCCAGCAAAGCTATCATTCAGAATTGAAGGTCAGATAAAGAGCTTCACAGATAAGGAAAAGCTAAAGGAGTTCATCACCACCAAACCAGTATTATATGAAATGCTGAAAGGTATCCTTCAAGAAGAGGAAGAAGAAGAAAAAGGTAAAGATACAAATTACGAACAACAAATACGCATCTATCAACGAGTGAATCTAAGAATCAAGTGAATAAATTAATCTGATGAACAGAATGAAATTGGTGATTATAATAGAATCAGGGGACATAGAAAGGGGAATGGGACTGACTATGCTTTGGTGGGGAAAGGGGTTGTGGGATATGCGGGAAGAAACTGGAAATAAAATCATGCACCTATGGATGAAGTCAGTGGGTGGGTATTAAAGGCGGAGAGTTGAGTTGAAGTTGGGAAGGGTGGCAGTTAGGGGGGGGATTTATATATCTTTATGTTATATGCTGTTTTTTTTTTTTTTT